>NW_028161266.1:0-30000 GCF_964263955.1 Coregonus lavaretus
GCCAGTCCTGTAGGTATGATATTGTCCTGCCAGTCCTGTAGGTATGATATTGTCCTGTCAGTCCTGTAGGTATGATATTGTCCTGTCAGTACAGTCCTGTAGGTATGATATTGTCCTGTCAGTACAGTCCTGTAGGTATGATATTGTCCTGCCAGTCCTGTAGGTATGATATTGTCCTGCCAGTCCTGTAGGTATGATATTGTCCTGTCAGTCCTGTAGGTATGATATTGTCCTGTCAGTCCTATAGGTATGATATTGTCCTGTCAGTCCTGTAGGTATGATATTGTCCTGTCAGTCCTATAGATATGATATTGTCCTGTCAGTCCTGTAGGTATGATATTGTCCTGTCAGTCCTGTAGGTATGATATTGTCCTGTCAGTCCTATAGATATGATATTGTCCTGTCAGTCCTGTAGGTATGATATAGTCCTGCCAGTCCTGTAGGTATGATATTGTCCTGTCAGTCCTGTAGGTATGATATTGTCCTGTCAGTCCTGTAGGTATGATATTGTCCTGTCAGTACAGTCCTGTAGGTATGATATTGTCCTGCCAGTCCTGTAGGTATGATATTGTCCTGTCAGTACAGTCCTGTAGGTATGATATTGTCCTGTCAGTACAGTCCTGTAGGTATGATATTGTCCTGTCAGTCCTGTAGGTATGATATTGTCCTGTCAGTCCTGTAGGTATGATATTGTCCTGTCAGTCCTGTAGGTATGATATTGTCCTGTCAGTCCTGTAGGTATGATATTGTCCTGTCAGTACAGTCCTGTAGGTATGATATTGTCCTGCCAGTCCTGTAGGTATGATATTGTCCTGCCAGTCCTGTAGGTATGATATTGTCCTGTCAGTCCTGTAGGTATGATATTGTCCTGTCAGTCCTGTAGGTATGATATTGTCCTGTCAGTCCTGTAGGTATGATATTGTCCTGTCAGTCCTGTAGGTATGATATTGTCCTGCCAGTCCTGTAGGTATGATATTGTCCTGTCAGTACAGTCCTGTAGGTATGATATTGTCCTGCCAGTCCTGTAGGTATGATATTGTCCTGCCAGTCCTGTAGGTATGATATTGTCCTGTCAGTACAGTCCTGTAGGTATGATATTGTCCTGTCAGTCCTGTAGGTATGATATTGTCCTGCCAGTCCTGTAGGTATGATATTGTCCTGTCAGTCCTGTAGGTATGATATTGTCCTGCCAGTCCTGTAGGTATGATATTGTCCTGTCAGTCCTGTAGGTATGATATTGTCCTGCCAGTCCTGTAATAATAATAATAATAATAATATGCCATTTAGCAGACGCTTTTATCCAAAGCGACTTACAGTCATGTGTGCATACATTTTTACGTATGGGTGGTCCCGGGGATCGAACCCACTACCCTGGCGTTACAAGCGCCGTGCTCTACAAGCTGAGCTACAGAGGACCACACAGACTGAATCCTTCTATCACACGCATCACATGAAGCTACACTTCATAGAGGCGATTTAACCTAAAGCGTTAACTGACATCAAATCCATAATTAAGAATGGTGCTTTTTAACACAGCCATTTGATATCTCTACCAACTGAGCTACAGAGGACCACTCCCTGGCCAGTTTATTATCTCATCTAGTACAGGGTCGGACCCCCCCCCCCCCCCCCCCCCCCCTTTGCTTCCAGAGCAGCCTGAATTCTTTGGGACATGGATTCGTCAAGTCGGAAACGTTCCACAGGGATGTTGGTCCATGCTGACCCGATGGCATCACACAGTTGCTGCAGATACCACCGCCACCAGCCGGTACCGTTGACACCAGGCAGGATGGGTCCATGGATTCATGCTGCTTACGCCACATCCTGACTCTGCCATCAGCATGACCCAACAGGAACCGGGAATCGTCGGTCCAGGCGATGTTTTTCTACTCCCCAATTGTCCAGTGTTGGTGATGGCGTGCCCACTGGAGCCGCTTCTTCTTGTTTTTAGCTGATAGGAGTGGAACCCGGTGTGGTCGCCTGCTGCAATAGCCCATCCGTGGCAAGGACCGACGAGTTGTGCGTTCCGAGATGCCGTTCTGCACACCACTGTTGCACTGCACCGTTGTTTTCCTGTTTGTGGCCCGCCTGTTAGCTTGCACCATTCTCGCCATTCTCCTTTGACCTCTCTCATCAACGAGCTGTTTTCACCCACAGGACTGTCGCTGACTGGATGTTTTTTGTTTGTCGCACATTCTCGGTAAACCCTAGACACTGTCGTGTGTAAAAAGCCCAGGAGGCCGGCCATTTCTGAGATACTGGAACCGGTGTGTCTGACACCGAGGATCATACCACGCTCAAAGTCGCTTAGGTCACTCGTTTTGCCCATTCTAACGTTCAATCGTACAGTAACTGAATGCCTCGATGCCTGCTTTCTATAGCAAGCCACGGCCACTTGACTCACTGTCTGTAGGAGAGATCAATTTTCATGAATGGGTTGGTGTACCTAATAAACTGGCCAGTGAGTGTATATATATACACTACCGGTCAAAAGTTTTAGAACACCTACTCATTCAAGGGTTTTTCTTTAGTTTTACTATTTTCTACATTGTAGAATAATAGTGAAGACATCAAAACTATGAAATAAGACATATGGAATCATGTAGTAACCAAAAAAGTGTTAAACAAATCAAAATATATTTTATAGGTATGATATTGTCCTGTCAGTACAGTCCTGTAGGTATGATATTGTCCTGCCAGTCCTGTAGGTATGATATTGTCCTGTCAGTCCTGTAGGTATGATATTGTCCTGTCAGTCCTGTAGGTATGATATTGTCCTGTCAGTCCTGTAGGTATGATATTGTCCTGCCAGTCCTGTAGGTATGATATTGTCCTGCCAGTCCTGTAGGTATGATATTGTCCTGCCAGTCCTGTAGGTATGATATTGTCCTGTCAGTCCTGTAGGTATGATATTGTCCTGTCAGTACAGTCCTGTAGGTATGATATTGTCCTGTCAGTACAGTCCTGTAGGTATGATATTGTCCTGCCAGTCCTGTAGGTATGATATTGTCCTGCCAGTCCTGTAGGTATGATATTGTCCTGCCAGTCCTGTAGGTATGATATTGTCCTGTCAGTCCTGTAGGTATGATATTGTCCTGCCAGTCCTGTAGGTATGATATTGTCCTGTCAGTCCTGTAGGTATGATATTGTCCTGCCAGTACAGTCCTGTAGGTATGATATTGTCCTGTCAGTCCTGTAGGTATGATATTGTCCTGTCAGTACAGTCCTGTAGGTATGATATTGTCCTGTCAGTACAGTCCTGTAGGTATGATATTGTCCTGCCAGTCCTGTAGGTATGATATTGTCCTGCCAGTCCTGTAGGTATGATATTGTCCTGCCAGTCCTGTAGGTATGATATTGTCCTGTCAGTCCTGTAGGTATGATATTGTCCTGTCAGTCCTGTAGGTATGATATTGTCCTGTCAGTCCTGTAGGTATGATATTGTCCTGCCAGTCCTGTAGGTATGATATTGTCCTGTCAGTACAGTCCTGTAGGTATGATATTGTCCTGTCGGTACAGTCCTGTAGGTATGATATTGTCCTGTCAGTCCTGTAGGTATGATATTGTCCTGTCAGTCCTGTAGGTATGATATTGTCCTGTCAGTCCTGTAGGTATGATATTGTCCTGCCAGTCCTGTAGGTATGATATTGTCCTGTCAGTCCTGTAGGTATGATATTGTCCTGCCAGTCCTGTAGGTATGATATTGTCCTGTCAGTCCTGTAGGTATGATATTGTCCTGCCAGTCCTGTAGGTATGATATTGTCCTGTCAGTACAGTCCTGTAGGTATGATATTGTCCTGTCAGTCCTGTAGGTATGATATTGTCCTGTCGGTACAGTCCTGTAGGTATGATATTGTCCTGTCAGTCCTGTAGGTATGATATTGTCCTGCCAGTCCTGTAGGTATGATATTGTCCTGCCAGTCCTGTAGGTATGATATTGTCCTGTCAGTCCTGTAGGTATGATATTGTCCTGCCAGTCCTGTAGGTATGATATTGTCCTGTCAGTCCTGTAGGTATGATATTGTCCTGTCAGTCCTGTAGGTATGATATTGTCCTGCCAGTCCTGTAGGTATGATATTGTCCTGTCAGTACAGTCCTGTAGGTATGATATTGTCCTGCCAGTCCTATAGGTATGATATTGTCCTGCCAGTCCTGTAGGTATGATATTGTCCTGTCAGTACAGTCCTGTAGGTATGATATTGTCCTGTCAGTACAGTCCTGTAGGTATGATATTGTCCTGTCAGTCCTGTAGGTATGATATTGTCCTGTCAGTCCTGTAGGTATGATATTGTCCTGTCAGTACAGTCCTGTAGGTATGATATTGTCCTGTCAGTACAGTCCTGTAGGTATGATATTGTCCTGTCAGTCCTGTAGGTATGATATTGTCCTGCCAATACAGTCCTGTAGGTATGATATTGTCCTGTCAGTCCTGTAGGTATGATATTGTCCTGCCAGTCCTGTAGGTATGATATTGTCCTGTCAGTCCTGTAGGTATGATATTGTCCTGTCAGTACAGTCCTGTAGGTATGATATTGTCCTGTCAGTCCTGTAGGTATGATATTGTCCTGTCAGTCCTGTAGGTATGATATTGTCCTGTCAGTCCTGTAGGTATGATATTGTCCTGTCAGTCCTGTAGGTATGATATTGTCCTGCCAGTCCTATAGGTATGATATTGTCCTGCCAGTCCTGTAGGTATGATATTGTCCTGTCAGTCCTGTAGGTATGATATTGTCCTGCCAGTCCTATAGGTATGATATTGTCCTGTCAGTCCTGTAGGTATGATATTGTCCTGCCAGTCCTGTAGGTATGATATTGTCCTGCCAGTCCTATAGGTATGATATTGTCCTGTCAGTCCTGTAGGTATGATATTGTCCTGCCAGTCCTGTAGGTATGATATTGTCCTGCCAGTCCTGTAGGTATGATATTGTCCTGCCAGTCCTGTAGGTATGATATTGTCCTGCCAGTACAGTCCTGTAGGTATTTCAAACAGTAGTGAGTGGGATGGAGGAGCTCAGGTCCTCAGCAGCACCCAGTTTCTAAGCCATTTCAAACAGTAACTAATAACTAAGCATGGGGGAGCTACAGCTTTCTACACAAAGATCTAGGATCATGTATAGAATGGCTCCATAACATGGCTTATGTCATTATTACTGTATGTGGTGGAAATGGGTTCTATATTTCATACAGCAGCACAATTAAAGTCATCTATTGTTCTTCTTTAATCTGGTTTTATTTTGTGTTATCTACTCTCACTCTCTCTCTCACTCTCACTCTCACACTCTCTCTCTCTCTCTCTCTCTCTCTCTCTCTCTCTCTCTCACTCTCGCTCTCTCTCTCTCCCTCCTACTCTCTCTCTCTCTCTCTCTCTCTCTCTTTCTCACTCTCTCGCTCTCTCTCTCTGTCTCTCTCTCTCTTTCATTCTCTCTCTCTATCTCTCTCTGTCCCTCCCCTCTCTCTCTCTCTCTCTCCCTCTCTCTCTCTCTCTCTCTCTCTCTCTCTCTCCCTCCCCGCTCTCTCTCTCTCTCTCTCTCTTTATCTCTGTCCCTCCCCTCTCTCTCTCTCTCTCTCCCTCTCTCCCTCTCTCCCTCTCTCTCTCTCTCTCTTTCTCTCTCTCTCCCTCTCTTCATCTCAAATGAGATGTGCGTTATAAATTAATACCACTAGGGGGAGTCAATCCAAGCAAATGAGACACTTTTTAGTTTCACATGGTTGAATACCAGTAGATTTATTTACAAGGTTGAAATCTGAGCATGACTTTCTCACATAGGCCTAGTGTGTGTTCCAAATGGCACCTTATTCCCTACAGAGTGCACTACTTTGACCACTACGTTGTGCTATAAAGGAAATAGGGTGCATTTTAGGATGCAGTCCTAGTTCAAGACAAGGCTGATTACCTACTAAAATCACAAGATGCAGGGACGGATGGACTGGATTGGTTTACAAGTAACAAAAGGCTGTTTCTCACATAGTATTGGGTTTACGACTGATTGGATTTGTCCTTCCTGATTCCCTCCTGAAAATCACGAGATTTAGAAAACTCCTCATTTTTCGATATTCAAATTGTATTTTATTTTGATAATCAAAAGGCAGACAGATATTTGCTATAAAAAGCATTCACTTAAACAATACATTAAACATGATGTGTAAAGACAAAAACAGTGATTTTAAGATGATCATTTTTAACACAACTATTGTTCACCTGTCAAACACAATAACGTCCTAATTTATATTTATTTAAAAAATTATAATATTTTATAAAACAATAAATATTAATGTAAGTAAATATAACTTAAGAAAAACATTTATTAAGAAAATACACTTTTCCTATTTAAATACAGAAATACTGCTAAAATCCTATATCGAGTAGATATGTTTCAAAGCTTTGATAATTGCATTCTTCTTGACATAGGAGAGACGTATCTATTGTAAGGGCTAGATGAAGTCTAGTCCTGGACCAAAGATAACTTTTAATGGAGATACTCGACTCAGTATGCTTTCCATCCAGTAATTTATGTGCAAAGATACTGCATCAAAACATTGCTATGGTAGGGGTTTTGATTGAATCCCCCAGTACAGGAGGTATGCAGGTAAAGGTACAATGCTGAAAGGTAACAGACCTGCAGGAGTTTCTCATCATTACAGGTCAATCAGTCAGGTGAGTCAGGAGCCAATCACCTTTAAACCAATGATGGAACCACCACAGAAAGTAGACGGACCGTTCGTTGTAAATCTACAGTGTTGTAGAAGTGGAGACAAGAGCAGCCATCTTGTGATGACTCACTGTTATTGGTGGAGTCATGGGACAGTGCTCCAAAAAAACACACATTCTGTTACAATTTGAGCTCCTGTATAATGGAGATGTGCTGATTATTTAGGCCAATGATGTCGGGTTGGAGTCCGATGGATGCAAACCCAGTCCCCAGGCTATTGTGCCCTGGGAGGTAGAGTCTGGTGCCCCAGATTAGTTGGAGGCTGGCCTGGCTGGTACGCAGGCCAGAGGTGAATGGGTGGAGTGATGGTGGTGGTCCTCTGTGTGTGTGTGTGTGTGTGTGTGTGTGTGTGTGTGTGTGTGTGTGTGTGTGTGTGTGTGTGTGTGTGTGTGTGTGTGTGTGTGTGTGTGTGTGTGTGTGTGTGTGTGTGTGTGTGTGTGTGTGTGTGTGTGTGTGTGTGTCCATTGCTCCAGGTGATGGTGCAGATTAGATAGAAGACTGTCCAGGCCAGGGGTGGATGGAATCAGTGGGTGATATGATGTCAGAGCCATTCATTCTTCAGGAGTGACTGGAAGGTCTCCCTCTGTGTGTCAGTGACAGTCCACTTCTCCAGGTGACAGTGCAGATGGATGGATGGATTGATGGATGGATGGATGGATGGGTGGAAGACTACTGGCATTGTTCCTCTGACCTTCCCTTTCTCTCTCTCATGTCACTGATCCACAAGAGGACGGTCTTGAACTCTCCGATGGCCTTGTAAGTCCCGTTGGTGTCCAGCTGCCAAAAGAGAGAATGAATAGTTAACAACAGATCATAAACACATACTCTACTTTTACTTTTTACTTTTCTACTGATTGGATACTATAACCATAGAGGATGGAACTGATTGGATACTATAACCATAGAGGATGGAACTGATTGGATACTATAACCATAGAGGATGGAACTGATTGGATACTATAACCATAGAGGATGGAACTGATTGGATACTATAACCATAGAGGATGGAACTGATTGGATACTATAACCATAGAGGATGGAACTGATTGGATACTATAGCCATAGAGGATGGAACTGATTGGATACTATAACCATAGAGGATGGAACTGATTGGATACTATAACCATAGAGGATGGAACTGATTGGATACTATAACCATAGGGAATGGAACTGATTGGATACTATAACCATAGGGAATGGAACTGAATGCACATAGGTGCAGATAAGAGTTAAATCTCAGGTAAATGTCAACAGTTGAGGAATCGTTAAAACAGGTCAATTAGATGTAGAGATTAGTTTTGTTTTGAGCTGTGCGTCTTTGCCAAATAGCACCGTGTTGAGTTGTGTAAGAGGTTTGGATAAGTCATATTTACCTTCTTAAATGTGTTCTCCGTCTTCCTGATGGTTGTCTTGGTCCATTTTGGTCTAGTTGGGCACTCCACCAGCTGTGGAGAGTAAGAATGGTCAGTAGTCTTCTCTATTTGTCTGTCCGTCTATAATCTATAATATGTTAGAATAACATGGGGTGGGTGATCAGTGCTTTCTGCAGATTCCCATCATGAACATTCCCATCATGCTAGTCTTCACTCTTAGAAGTAAACGTGCCTGGAATAACCTTTTGGGTTGCCACACTGGCAGAACCTTTCCAGTTGAAAAAGGTTCCTTGAGGAACCCCTCTGAAAAGGGTCTTTGAGGAAACCCCTTGTGTAAAGGTTGGAGCGAGAACCTTTTTTGTGATGGGAGGGGTTCAATTTTGAACCTTTAAAAAAATATATATCGTAGAGGTGGCAGACTATTATTTTTGGTCCCCGTTTGCATAAATGTTATTCCTGTTCATCAAGTTAAGTTTCTACACAGCAAATTAAAATGTACCTTCAATATTGATGCATAATACATATAATAATATAATATTCATAATATTAACATCGCTGATTACATACAGTAGTAAAGTAATAACTAGTCCAACTTTGGGATTAGCGCAGGTGCTTGAGGAACTCACACACCTCTGTTAGCCTCACTGAAGCTACAAAACTGTCAGTGTTTAATCTTGACATGTGATGACAATACAACAGAACAGATGAACAGGAATGACATTTCCTCTAAGAGATGATTTAAAAAAAAGATATATCTTATAAGTTCAATACTCACACAAGATTGCACATCTTTTACCAGCCTCGCAAGAAGATCCTCAAAGTGTTTGGGGTACAGATGTTCCAAAGATTTCTGGTTGAACACGTTGTCATAGACATCCAATATCTTGTTGATTTCCCAGATGCCAAGTTGTTTCTAAAAAAAAAAAAATGAAAAAAATGCAAGTCTTGTTGCTTGCTCTTACTCGTACTTGTTTAATAACATGCCAAAGTAGTTCAGTAACAGTCTATGTTTTGATGTACAAATATGATTTAGAAATATACCTTAGCACAAGTTGTACAGATTTTGGGCAGAAGTCTTTCATATATTTTTCTGGGGAACGTCTGTAACAAAATACATTTCAATCAATTACTGTGCACATAACAATACTTATTTCATGGATTTGAAACAGAATGAAAACAGTTTTCTACTTACTGGTAAAGAGTTTGTGAGAGTTTCTGTTTTGTAGAGTAATTGGTTGATCAGTCTGGGAGAGACCGTCCGTTGGAGACAGTTTGGTCTGTTGCTTGGTTTCCCGCCAGGCGCACGTCCATCCAGGTGCCCAAACATCAGCCCGAGCAGACCAACCGTTACCGCAATCATAGCGCGCATCTTATCGGTCATATTGTTTTCAGTCCTAATTAACGGCGAAGAGTAGAGTAGAGTAGCAGTAGTAGTAGTAGTAGTAGTAACTGTAGTTTGAGAGTCTGCACCTCTTCTTTCATGTTATATACCCATCACTTCACTTTTCAAAAAAATTCCCACAGTCGAAACGTGATGCTTAAAAGTGTTACAGCATTTCGTTTGCTCCAAATTTCCATGGAGTGGCCCAGCACAAGGCACGTTGATGCTGAGCTTGCTGTTATCTCTCTTTCAGATCTACGATGCCCTGCGGTTAGATTTGCTTGTTGTGGTTTTGCGTTCTAGAGAGAGTTTACCACTCCGAGATTACTGGATGGATAAAACGAGGTTGCAGGTTCATGCTAGGTGTTACTCCCCCCCTAATCAAGCAGCTGTATTTCTATTGAGGTTAATGAGGGATGCGTCTTGAATCTAAACCAAGAGTAGGCCTATCTGTTGCTCCATATCCGGTATCTTCTTGATAACTGCTATTCTGCAGGCTTCTAAACTGTGCTCCTCTCTATTAAATGTGAACGTGCTTTAAAAGCCTACCTTCTAAACGTTTACTGCAAGATCATAGTAAATATGCACTTTCTGGGAAATAATTTAGATAAGAAGATCGCATTTTGTTTGTGTGACTTGTAATGTAGTGTAATGATTCTACCACTGAGGATTGATTGATTAATTATTTATTTAAAAAACACCTTTTTATTTTGTCTCATTAATTTAAAACACTCAGTTTGCATTTCACTGATGTCATTCATTCTATACAACATCATCATCACTCTGGCTTTAATACAAAACAATAGCAAAACTGCAGCAATGCAAAACATCTCTTGCTGACGTGTCTGTCGAACCTTTCCTGGTGCATCGTGCATGATAAAAGCGGTTTTGTGGAGGTGGATACTGTAATGGATCGTCAATGGCCTTTAACCAACCCAAAGCTTTTGCCATGCAAACTCTCACTATCTGTCCCTCACTATTGGCCCCACCTGATCCAATGGGGGTTAGTTCAGTTATGTAAGGTTGGTTGGCACTTACTGGAAGGGGTTGATTCTGTTTATCCCTGGGTTGGATGAGTTGGCAACTCTGCTCTCTCCCCCCTGATCTGTGTTACCCACTTAAACCAGGTCACCCTCCTACATGGTTCACCACTGCTAGGTCTGCTCTGACCCAGATAGCTGGAGTTGGAGACTTCTGCACGTCGCCTTTAGCCTCCAATCCAAGTACTCTATGAGTCAATGTGGTCACAGAAAAAAAACTGATTCTGAAGACTGACTAAAGCGTTCAGCTGAGTTCCAGTCAGTCAGAACATTCAACGGTGTGTCGTATGGTTTTAAATGGTTACAAACCTCCATCAGTTGGACATTGAACCATAGGGAGAAGGTGGAGACAGATTCAAATCGTTTTACGTGCTACTGTGACCAACTGGGTTTTAACCCGGGTCGTCTGTGGAGCAAAATACAGCGTTAGCCCACTGAGCTAAAGCCTAGGCATTAGCTCGGGGAGCTTACCTCAGAGAGCTAACGCAACTCTTCAGGTCTCAGGTAAGATTACTCATCAAGCAAGCATCATTCACTGAACTTCCTCCAAAGCCCTAAAAAGACCTTCAGGCTTTCCAAATCAACAACGCTGCAAATATATTTTCCACTCCTTCCGTATCTAGACGTTAACAAAATATATGGAAAAAAATGGAACATTCATCATTCAGAGAATATCGGCAGAAGTTCATATGAGGTTTCCATTTCAAGTGTCCTCAATTGTCTTCACCATCATCATGCTGTGTTTCATTCTCCTTCCATCGTGTCTGGGTCTGGGTCAGGCCTCTGTCATAAGGACTGGGTCAGGCCTCTGTCATAAGGACTGGGTCAGGCCTCTGTCATAAGAACTGGGTCAGGCCTCTGTCATAAGGACTGGGTCAGGCCTCTGTCATAAGGACTGGGTCAGGCCTCTGGCCATAAGAACTGGGTCAGGCCTCTGTCATAAGGACTGGGTTAGGCCTCTGTCATAAGGACTGGGTCAGGCCTCTGTCATAAGGACTGGGTCAGGCCTCTGGCCATAAGAACTGTGTCAGGCCTCTGTCATAAGGACTGGGTCAGGCCTCTGGCCATAAGAACTGGGTCAGGCCTCTGGCCATAAGAACTGGGTTAGGCCTCTGCCATAAGGACTGGGTCAGGCCTCTGGCCATAAGAACTGGGTCAGGCCTCTGGCCATAAGAACTGGGTCAGGCCTCTGCCATAAGGACTGGGTCAGGCCTCTGGCCATAAGAACTGGGTTAGGCCCCTGTCATAAGAACTGGGTTAGGCCTCTGGCATAAGAACTGGGTCAGGCCTCTGGCCATAAGAACTGGGTCAGGCCTCTGCCATAAGGACTGGGTCAGGCCTCTGTCATAAGGACTGGGTCAGGCCTCTGTCATAAGAACTGGGTTAGGCCTCTGGCATAAGAACTGTGTCAGGCCTCTGTCATAAGGACTGTGTCAGGCCTCTGCCATAAGAACTGGGTTAGGCCTCTGTCATAAGAACTGGGTCAGGCCTCTGTCATAAGAACTGGGTCAGGCCTCTGGCCATAAGGACTGGGTCAGGCCTCTGTCATAAGGACTGGGTCAGGCCTCTGTCATAAGAACTGGGTCAGGCCTCTGTCATAAGAACTGGGATAGGCCTCTGGCCATAAGAACTGGGTCAGGCCTCTGCCCATAAGAACTGGGTCAGGCCTCTGTCATAAGGACTGGGTCAGGCCTCTGTCATAAGGACTGGGTCAGGCCTCTGTCATAAGGACTGGGTTAGGCCTCTGTCATAAGAACTGGGTCTCTGTTTCATCACCTTAAACTCTCCAGAGGTGGAACACAGGAACCTGGCCCGGCCCCACCCCCAGCCCATCCCAGCCACGCCCCTGGCCAAACCCCTGGCCAAACCCCTGCCAGCTGCTTCCCCTGGCCTGCATGCGGAGCAGAGAGGAGCAGAGAGAAACCAGGAAGTAAGTGTTTACCTGTCTCAGGTGTCATCATGTTGTCATTTCCCTGAACTGGGGAAGCAGGTAAAACTTCCTGATTGGACAATCCCACTGTTGGCGCATGCTCTCTGCATAACACAATACACACACTCATGCACCAACACACACACCCGCACACACACATGGACACACAAACACACATACACACACAGACACACAAAGAAGTAAGGACTGGGTCAGGCCTCTGGCCATAAGAACTGGGTCAGGCCTCTGTCATAAGGACTGGGTCAGGCCTCTGCCATAAGAACTGGGTCAGGCCTCTGCCATAAGAACTGGGTTAGGCCTCTGTCATAAGAACTGGGTCAGGCCTCTGCCATAAGAACTGGGTCAGGCCTCTGCCATAAGAACTGGGTCAGGCCTCTGCCATAAGAACTGGGTCAGGCCTCTGCCATAAGAACTGGGTTAGGCCTCTGTCATAAGGACTGGGTCAGGCCTCTGTCATAAGGACTGGGTCAGGCCTCTGCCATAAGGGTTAGGCCTCTGTCATAAGGACTGGGTCAGGCCTCTGTCATAAGGACTGGGTCAGGCCTCTGCCATAAGAACTGGGTCAGGCCTCTGCCATAAGAACTGGGTCAGGCCTCTGCCATAAGGACTGGGTTAGGCCTCTGTCATAAGGACTGGGTCAGGCCTCTGTCATAAGGACTGGGTCAGGCCTCTGCCATAAGAACTGGGTCAGGCCTCTGTCATAAGAACTGGGTCAGGCCTCTGGCCATAAGAACTGGGTCAGGCCTCTGGCCATAAGAACTGGGTCAGGCCTCTGTCATAAGAACTGGGTCAGGCCTCTGGCCATAAGAACTGGGTCAGGCCTCTGGCCATAAGAACTGGGTCAGGCCTCTGTCATAAGGACTGGGTCAGGCCTCTGTCATAAGGACTGGGTCAGGCCTCTGTCATAAGAACTGGGTCAGGCCTCTGGCACAAGAACTGGGTCAGGCCTCTGTCATAAGAACTGGGTCAGGCCTCTGGCCATAAGAACTGGGTCAGGCCTCTGGCCATAAGGACTGGGTCAGGCCTCTGTCATAAGAACTGGGTCAGGCCTCTGTCATAACAACTGGGTCAGGCCTCTGTCATAAGAACTGTGTCAGGCCTCTGGCCATAAGAACTGGGTCAGGCCTCTGGCCATAAGAACTGGGTCAGGCCTCTGTCATAAGGACTGGGTCAGGCCTCTGTCATAAGGACTGGGTCAGGCCTCTGTCATAAGAACTGGGTCAGGCCTCTGGCACAAGAACTGGGTTAGTCCTCTGCCATAAGAACTGGGTCAGGCCTCTGGCCATAAGAACTGGGTCAGGCCTCTGTCATAAGAACTGGGTCAGGCCTCTGTCATAAGAACTGGGTCAGGCCTCTGTCATAAGAACTGGGTCAGGCCTCTGGCCATAAGAACTGGGTCAGGCCTCTGGCCATAAGAACTGGGTCAGGCCTCTGTCATAAGGACTGGGTCAGGCCTCTGTCATAAGGACTGGGTCAGGCCTCTGTCATAAGGACTGGGTCAGGCCTCTGTCATAAGAACTGGGTCAGGCCTCTGTCACAAGAACTGGGTTAGGCCTCTGTCATAAGAACTGGGTCAGGCCTCTGTCATAAGAACTGGGTCAGGCCTCTGGCCATAAGAACTGGGTCAGGCCTCTGTCATAAGGACTGGGTCAGGCCTCTGTCACAAGAACTGGGTTAGGCCTCTGTCATAAGGACTGGGTCAGGCCTCTGTCACAAGAACTGTGTCAGGCCTCTGGCCATAATAACTGGGTCAGGCCTCTGCCATAAGAACTGGGTCAGGCCTCTGCCATAAGAACTGGGTCAGGCCTCTGCCATAAGAACTGGGTCAGGCCTCTGCCATAAGAACTGGGTCAGGCCTCTGTCATAAGGACTGGGTCAGGCCTCTGGCCATAAGAACTGGGTTAGGCCCATACTGCATGGCAGCACAGCTGCATACTACACAAGATGCCACTGACTGACCCATAGTACCTTAATGGCACCACTTACAGCAGTACAGGTCATGTATCTCTGGATACAGCTAGTCAGAACATTGTATAGCCTAGGGAATGGCAGCTGAGAGGTGTGGTAGTGGGGGGGTCACAGTTAGGAGCTGAGAGGTGTGGTGGGGGGTCACAGACATTGTCACCATGGGGTAATTATGGGTAATTCTCAGGAAGATACATTCTTTGTTTGCTCTCTGAAAGCCCACCGTTTCCTCTGCTGATGTGGACCAGGAAATAGCTGTAAAAACCCCAGGTCTTTATCAATTCAATTCAATTCAATTTAAGGGCTTTATTGGCATGGGAAACATGTGTTAACATTGCCAAAGCAAGTGAAGTAGATAGTAAACAAAAGTGAAATAAACAATAAATATTAACAGTAAACATTACACTCAGAAGTTTCAAACGAATAAAGACATTTCAAATGTCATATTATGTATATATACAGTGTTGTAACAATGTGCAAATAGTTAAAGTACAAATGGGAAAATAAATAAACATAAATATGGGTTGTATTTACAATGGTGTTTGTTCTTCACTGGTTGCCCTTTTCTTGTGGCAACAGGTCACAAATCTTGCAGCTGTGATGGCACACTGTGGTTTTTCACCCAGTAGATAAGGGAGTTTATCAAAATTGGGTTTGTTTTCGAATTCTTTGTGGATCTGTGTAATCTGAGGGAAATATGTGTCTCTAATATGGTCATACATTCTCTCTGTCTCTGTTTCATCACCTTAAACACTCCAGAGGTGGAACACAGGAACCTGGCCCGGCCCCGCCCCCAGCCCCGCCCCCAGCCACGCCCCTGGCCAAACCCCTGGCCAAACCCCTGCCAGCTGCTTCCCCTGGCCTGCATGCGGAGCAGAGAGGAGCAGAGAGAAACCAGGAAGTAAGTGTTTACCTGTCTCAGGTGTCATCATGTTGTCATTTCCCTGAACTGGGGAAGCAGGTAAAACTTCCTGATTGGACAATCCCACTGTTGACGCATGCTCTCTGCATAACACAATACACACACTCATGCACCAACACACACACCCGCACACACATACGAACACACACACACACAAACACACACAAACACACACAAACACACACACGTCAACTATAGTTAATGTTATTGTCTGTTCCAGACACTACCAGTACTGACCATCAGAGGTTTAGATAATATGTCCTATTTAGCATAATGACAGCACGTCTGTTTCTGTCATCAACTCTTACTGAATTGAGAGAGATTCTATTTTTTGCTATAGTAATGAAGGCCTAAATTGCCTGTGTAATTTTACTGAAAACTATTCCTGTTTCAATATCATAGTCTGCAGATGTTTTCCGGACACAGATTAAGTCTAGTACTGAACTAAAACATTATTCTCAATGGGGAACCTCCGGGAAACTGGCCCAATAAATGTAGGAACCATTTATCGACGAATTCACCCTTAAATCTTGTTCTGTGGTTGCTGTACACAGTGAACAATGTATTTGAATGGAATGCACGGTTACATACGGTATGTGTTTGTCAAAGCTGGCGTAGGGGTGGTGTGGGAATCAGATGCAGGATGCAGAAGTAGTCCAAAATACTTTAATAAAGTCCACAGAATTAACGGCTACAAACAGAGCCGGAGGCACAAGAAAAATAACGCACTCAGCGTAATAAACTAAACACGCACAATAGTGCGGACTCTCTACAGAAATAGAGCACAAACTTGACATGGAAACACCTGCTGACAATCAACAACTACACACAACCACAAGACAGAAACAACGAGAACTTAAAGGACACATAATCAAGACAAAATGAGAAACAGGTGTACCAAAACAGACCAAACCAAACAAACACAGAAACAACGAACGGTGGCAGCTAGTACTCCGGGGACGACGACCGCCGAAGCCTGCCCGAACAAGGAGAAGGAGCAGCCTCGGCAGAAACCGTGACAGTGTTGCTGAATGTGTGAATTGAATGTGTTTATATGTTCAGCATCTCACCATCCAATAATACCATACACTGCATTCTAGTCTCGTGCTATATAACTACTGCTGTACACATACAGTATAACGTTATTCTGCGTCTGTCTAAGTATACACCGTACACTGTGTAAAGACACAATAATATATTTGAAAAGAAGAATGTGCTTTTGAAAAGTTTTTATTTTCGAAGTCTTAGGTTACAAACACAGTTGCAAATTCAATACATTCCCCCCCCCCCGTGTTACATACAGGTGCATTCACTTCATGTCTAAATACAATGACTTTATATCAAAATACATATTTGCTCAATAGATTTATAAATAACTTTAAAAATGTCATAATAATTTAACAATAATAATAACTTAACAATGGAATAAATTCTCTGTTTAAATATATTCTCCAAAATGCTTTAAAAAAAAATATCCTTCTTGTGTCCAGCACATGATGTATAGAAAGTAAGGGCCACAACGCGGCTACATATGAAATGCTCAAGACGCTGCCCATCTGATGTGAACAGAATCTCGATGCATTTGAAATACATTCCATCAGTTTGCATGTTTCTTAGTAATATCAATAAATAGATAGATAGATAATACAATCATAAATATGCTATGCAAAATGAATATTAAAAAAACCATAATATCCTTATTGGATGTAAGGCACTGGAACATAGCATGACTAAAATCTCTATATGATGATATAGATGTGTTGGATCTAGTTGTACATCTCTATATGATGAAATAGCATGTGTTGGATCTAGTTGTACATCTCTATATGATGATATAGATGTGTTGGATCTAGTTGTACATCTCTATATGATGATATAGATGTGTTGGATATAGATGTACATCTCTATATGATGAAATAGCATGTGTTGGATCTAGTTGTACATCTCTATATAATGATGTGGGATGTGTCTGAATCCTGCATGTGGATCTAGGCGTGCACGCAGAAGTCTTTCAGGAAGGTGAAGAGGATGTCAATCTCTCCAATAGCTTTCTTCATCCCTTTCCCCGCCTCCATCTGAAATACACAAGAAACAAACAAAATGGGTTTTAGACAAAGATCGCATTCAATCAAATGTTCAATGGATTAATTTTAACTTTGATTAACGCATTTAACCCTTATTAATAACTTAGTTTATAATGTTTTATTTGTGACAAGCATGAAAATGATCAAGTCTATACGGGTATCGTGAAGAATTACCTCGGACAACTTCTTGCGGAAAGCTTTGCTGTGGTGGTGATCATTGTAATGTTTAATAGCCTAGAAGAAAGAGAGAGGAATCAGTCACTTTCTCTGGGGGGATATAAACACCATCTCTACACAATATCACACCTCAGATCTCTGACTGAGAGAGAGAGAGAGAGAGAGAGAGACACAGAGAGAGAGAGACACAGAGAGAGAGAGAGAGAGAGAGAGAGAGAGAGAGAGAGAGAGAGAGAGAGAGAGAGAGAGAGAGAGAGAGAGAGAGAGAGAGAGAGAGAGAGAGAGAGAGAGAGAGAGAGAGAGAGAGAGAGAGAGAGAGAGAGAGAGAGAGAGAGAGAGAGAGAGAGAGAGAGAGAGAGAGAGAGAGAGAGAGAGAGAGAGAGAGAGAGAGAGAGAGAGAGAGAGAGAGAGAGAGAGAGAGAGAGAGAGAGAGAGAGAGACAGAGAGAGAGAGAGAGAGAGAGAGAGAGAGAGAGAGAGAGAGACAGTCAGACAGACAAACAGAGTGAAACATAGGAGTGTGTTGAAAAGGTAGAGAACAGATGAAGAGAGAGAGAGATATAACAAGTGAGTGTAGGTAAAGTGAACGAAAGAGAGGAGAACTTACACAGCCATGTTCCTCCAGGTCTCTGCTGACTCGGGCCAGGTCTTCCTTCAGGGCAGGGAGTTTAGGATGATGCTTGTCCTGCTTCTCCTTAGTGGTCAGGATGTTACTCAGGTAGAAGTCCAGGATGTTAGCATGCAGGCAGCAGATGTCCCTGTGGTTCTGCTGAATTAAAGGCATCCATTAATTAGTATGATATATTAGTATTGCCTACATTTGCATCAAGAAATATTTTAGAAAAATGTAGAAATATAAAATAAAACACAAAACTAAATTGGATACCATTTTCTCACCAAGCTCTAAAATAATAGGCTAGACATGGATTAACATGATATTATTAATTGGTTTAATTGACACACCTTTTAGTATCGATGTCTGGCATCAGTTTAGTGTCAGTATCATTGTCAGAACTTTGCGCCTGTTGAAACAGACAGGAATGGCATTATTAGGCAAAAAAATAAATCAAAAACCATAATCAAATAAACCCGTATAAAAGACAAAAATAATAGGCTGCTAGTTCCACAAATATAATATATTTAGTTTAGTCCTACAATTATAAGCCATTATGGAATATGAAATATGATAAAGTAATATGAAATATGATAAAGTAATATGAAATATGATAAAGTAATACGAAATATGATAAAGTAATATGAAATATGATAAAGTAATATGAAATATGATAAAGTAATATGAAATATGATAAAGTAATATGAAATATGATAAAGTAACTTACGTGTTGAGCCACCAGCCGCACCATGGAGTCGGTGTCCGCGCTGTGCAGTGGGGCGCTGAGCGGGCGGTGGATGGAGTGCGCCACGGCTTCCCGCAGCAGACACACGCTCATCACCACCACCACCGCGGCTAGGAGTTGGACCATGCTGAACTTCATATTGGCTCCGGGAGATGCGTGTCTTTCTCTTCGTTTGAATAATAATGCGAAAATATCACAGTTCGCCTGGAAACAATACATTATATGAATAAGAGACAGTTAAATAACTTATTTTAATTTAGGTAAGCCTTGTCTAATGTTATTTAAAGGCTACACGCTACAGGTTATAATACATCTATTTTGCAAGAGAGACCTATTGTAATACTACAACCAAGATCGCACCTTAAGCTGCTTACCTTGAAGGGTTGGTTTGGTAGGTTGTCATGTTTTCTACCTGGTAGGGAAAGTATTTATATTGTCTAGAGGCCTAGGTGGAGGGGACGTCATTGTGGTTCCTTTCCCCGTATTCAGGTCAATCCGCGGGTATCCCCCCCTCCCTCCGCAGCCTCCCGACCTGGGTTAACCAGGTCAACGTTATAACACCGAACTGCAATACTATACAGAAAAAATACACAAAAATAACATAATAGGCAGAAAAAAGGGAAGATGATTCATGAGCAAAAAATATGAAATGAGATAAATAAATGTGTTCCTAAATGAATGACGTGAACTCAGTCATTCATCAAAAAGAGAACTGATTGCCTGGGTTCGGGATGTTGTGGCTACGTCACCCAGTTATTAATATTTGAAATGATTGCGTCAGTTTTCTTCTGCTCAGGTGGTTTAGGATGCTGGAACATTCGATATAGAGTAACTGTATAACGCTAACTGTAAATTCCCCTCAATGAAATTAAATATATGACAGCACTGCAAACAGATCAGCCATTGAGCCCAGGCTCAACACACATCACGATGTTTACAATAGTTAATCGTTGAATCCACATCCCAAATTGTACCCTATTCCCTTTAAAGTGCACTACTTTTGACCAGGGCCCATAAGACTCTGGTCATAAGTAGTGCACTATTTAGTGAATAGGGTACCATTTGAGACGTCAACAATAAAGGAGAGCTGGTGCACTTGAGACAGATTGAGGCAGATTCAGCACACTGAGTTGCCAAGTGACCCTCTGAGAGCTTGGTTACATCCCAAAATGGCACCCTGTTCCCTATGTAGTGCACTACTTTTGAACACTACCCATAAGACTCTGGTCATAAGTAGTGCACTATATAGGACATAGGGTGCCATTTGGGACATAACCCTTGTTCAGCCGTAGAGGAAACCACTAGGCTCTTTCACAACTCGGGGGGCAGTTTCCCTTATTATTGGCAGAGGTTCACCAACTATCATCAAACACTGTGGGACAGGCTTCTATGAAGCATACCACTGTAGGCCAAGCTACATTAATCCATGTCTTATCTTATGGGAAGTGTTTTCATGCGTCATTCTAGTACCGTTTCATACAACAGAGAAGCAGGTGGAGGGATAAACCAGTGTGTTTTCACTGAGCCACACGTCATGGGCTGTTACCTGGTTATATTACCTGATGACTATTACCTGGGTATGACAGACCAACCATGGTTCCTTCCTGGTAAATTACTTGACTATTACCTGGGTATGACAGACCAACCATGGTTCCTTCCTGGTAAATGACCTGACTATTACCTGGGTATGACAGACCAACCATGGTTCCTTCCTGGTAAATGACCTGACTATTACCTGGGTATGACAGACCAACCATGGTTCCTTCCTGGTAAATGACCTGACTATTACCTGGGTATGACAGACCAACCATGGTTCCTTCCTGGTAAATGACCTGACTATTACCTGGGTATGACAGACCAACCATGGTTCCTTCCTGGTAAATGACCTGACTATTACCTGGGTATGACAGACCAACCATGGTTCCTTCCTGGTAAATGACCTGACTATTACCTGGGTATGACAGACCAACCATGGTTCCTTCCTGGTAAATGACCTGACTATTACCTGGGTATGACAGACCAACCATGGTTCCTTCCTGGTAAATGACCTGACTATTACCTGGGTATGACAGACCAACCATGGTTCCTTCCTGGTAAATGACCTGACTATTACCTGGGTATGACAGACCAACCATGGTTCCTTCCTGGTAAATGACTTGACTATTACCTGGGTATGACAGACCAACCATGGTTCCTTCCTGGTAAATGACCTGACTATTACCTGGGTATGACAGACCAACCATGGTTCCTTCCTGGTAAATGACCTGACTATTACCTGGGTATGACAGACCAACCATGGTTCCTTCCTTCCTGGCAAATGACCTGACTATTACCTGGGTATGACAGACCAACCATGGTTCCTTCCTGGTAAATGACTTGACTATTACCTGGGTATGACAGACCAACCATGGTTCCTTCCTGGTAAATGACTTGACTATTATTACAAATGTATTGAAAATGAAATACATAAATATAATTTACATAAGTATTCACACCCCTGAGTCAATACATGTTGAAATCACCTTTAGCAGCGATTACAGCAGTGAGTCTTTCTGGGTAAGTCTCTTAAGAGCTTTGCACACCTGGATTGGACAACATTTGCAAATTATTATTTTCAAGCTGATTTAAGTCAAAACTGTAACTAGGCAACTCAGGAACATTCAATGTCGTGTTGGTAAGCAACTCCAGTGTATATTTGGCCTTGTGTTTTAGATTATTGTCCTGCTAAATGAATGTGTCTCCCAGGGCCTGTTGGAAAGCAGACTGAACCAGGTTTTCCTCTAGAATTTTATTTTTATCCTAAAAAATGCCCTGACTTGCCGATGACAAGCATACCCATAACATGATGGAGCCAACACCATGCTTGAAAATATGAAGAGTGGTATTCAGTGATGTGTTGTGTTGGATTTGCCCCAAACATAACACTTTGTACTCAAGACATAAAGTTAATTTCTTTGCCACATTTTTTGCAGTTTTACTTTAGTGCCTTATTGCAAACAGGATGCATGTTTTGGAATATTTTGTATTCTGTACAGGCTTTCATCTTTTCACTCTGTCATTTAGGTTAGTATTGTGGAGTAACTACAATGCTGTTGATCCATCCTCAGTTATCTCCTATCACAGCCATTAAACTCTGTAACTGCTTTAAAGTCACCAATGGCCTCATTGTGAAATCCCTGAGCGGTTTCCTTCCTCTCCGGAAACCGAGTTAGGAAAGACACCTGTATCTTTGTAGTGACTGGATGTATTGATACACCTTCCAAAGTAAAATGAATAACTTCACAATTATCAAAGGGATATTCAATGTCTGCTTTTTTTTTTTTTACCCATCTACCAATAGGAGCCCTTCTTTGCGAGGCATTGAAAAACCTCCCTGGTCTTTGTGTTTGAATTTGTGTTTGAAATTCACTGCTCGACTGAGGGACCTTACATATAATTGTATGTGTGGGGTACAGAGATGAGGTAGTTATTCAAAAGCCATGTTAAACACTATTATTGCACACAGTGTGAGTCCATGCAACTCATTATGTGACTTGTTAAGCAAATGTTTACTACTGAACTTATTTAGCCTCGCCATAACAAAGGGGTCGAATCCTTATTGAATCTAGACATTTCAGCTTTTCATTTGTAAATAATTTGTAAAAATGTCTCAAAACATCATTCTACTATGACATCGTGGGGTATTGCGTGTGGGCCCAGTGACACAACATCTCAATTTAATCCATTTTAAACTCAGGCTGCAACGCAACAAATTGTGGGAAAAAAAGTCAAGAGAATATCTTCTGAAGGCGCTGTATAAGGACTGGAGTGCTATTTGGGAAGCAGCCAATCGCATAAATATTACAGTGAATTACTACAAATGTATTCTATAATACATGAAGTCAACGAGATAGCTAATGGATACCGATTGTTCCAACATTTATTTAATCTTTCCTCTCAACAGCGTTGCATTCAAACACACAGTGTATCTCTTATACAAACCTATACAACATGTTTCATCTGCATCAATGTTGATTTGTAGTAGCAGTAGTAGTGCATAATTCACATTCCAACAAGAGTACATTTACATTTACATTTTTGTCATTTAGCAGACGCTCTTATCCAGAGCGACTTACAGTTAGTGAGTGCATACATTTTTCATACTGCCCCCCCCCCCCATGGGAAACGAACCCACAACCCTGGCATTGCAAGCGCCATGCCCTACCAACTGAGCTACACGGGGCCCAGTGTATCCAGAGTAGTGTATCAAGTAATATATTAACAACGCAGAATCGATACTACAGTAAAAATCTCAATTACAATAAAAAAGTAGTTCTCCATATACAAAACGAAATCATTTAGAATAAATACAAATCCAGTTCTTTACACTTTATTCAATACATTATTACAAAACATCTGAACTAAATTCACACAAATAGGGAGGGTATCCCAGATCCAGATTCAGCCTAGTAGTCTGGACACTCTGGTTATAGAAACCCAGATTCAGCCTAGTAGTCTGGACACTCTGGTTATAGAAAGCCAGATTCAGCCTAGTAGTCTGGACACTCTGGTTATACAAACCCAGATTCAGCCTAGTAGTCTGGACACTCTGGTTATACAAACCCAGATTCAGCCTAGTAGTCTGGACACTCTGGTTATACAAACCCAGATTCAGCCTAGTAGTCTGGACACTCTGGTTATAATAACCCAGATTCAGCCTAGTAGTCTGGACACTCTGGTTATAGAAACCCAGATTCAGCCTAGTAGTCTGGACACTCTGGTTATACAAACCCAGATTCAGCCTAGTAGTCTGGACACTCTGGTTATACAAACCCAGATTCAGCCTAGTAGTCTGGACACTCTGGTTATACAAACCCAGATTCAGCCTAGTAGTCTGGACACTCTGGTAATAGAAACCCAGATTCTATAAAGCAGTGTACTATAGTGTACTCCATTCTGCTATAAAGCAGTGCACTATATGGTCAGGTAAATATGGTGCCATGTGGGACACATTGTGGTTCAGACCGTGCTGTGTGTCAGTGTTGTCATATCTTCCCCCAGAGACAAAGGTAGTGCACTACATAGGGTATAAGGGTGATGTTTAGGACATAGTGTGTGTCAGTGGTGTTATCTCATCCCCCAGAAGTCTTCCTTCCTCCTCTAACAGTAGTGCACTACATAGGGAATAGGGTGCCATTTGGGATGCAATGTGAGGGGGGGGGGGGGGTCAGTGCTTCCTGTTATCTCTTCCCCCAGAAGTGGTCCTTCCTCCTCTGGGCTCGGTCCAGGACCTGGGAGGCCATGGAGCAGGACGCTGCCGACCTGGACGAGATCTGGGACATCCTGTCATCTGGAGGGTCACCAAGGGGTAAGGGGTCAGAGGTTAGCCAGGTCAGGGAGAGAGTGATCAGCTGACCCCCAAAGATATAGAACCTCAGGGGTCAGAGGTTAGCCAGGTCAGGGAGAGAGTGATCAGCTGACTCCCAAAGATATAGAACCTCAGGGGTCAGAGGTTAGCCAGGTCAGGGAGAGAGTGATCAGCTGACCCCCAAAGATATAGAACCTCAGGGGTCAGAGGTTAGCCAGGTCAGGGAGAGAGTGATCAGCTGACCCCCAAAGATATAGAACCTCAGGGGTCAGAGGTTAGCCAGGTCAGGGAGAGAGTGATCAGCTGACCCCCAAAGATATAGAACCTCAGCTAGCCTTTATGCTTTATGTCATGGAGATATTGAAGCAAATGTCTCATTTTATTTTGTGTAAGAGGAGGTGTCGCTTCACTTGTATCAAGACTTTAACACTGAAGGCCAACATTACCCCTAAGCCTGCCTTTAACACTGAAGACCAACATTACCCCTATGCCTGCCTTTAACACTGAAGACCAACATTACCCCTAAGCCTGCCTTTAACACTGAAGACCAACATTACCCTTAAGCCTGCCTTTAACACTGAAGACCAACATTACCCCCAAGCCTGCCTTTAACACTGAAGACCAACATTACCCCTATGCCTGCCTTTAACACTGAAGACCAACATTACCCCCAAGCCTGCCTTTAACACTGAAGACCAACATTACCCCTAAGCCTGCCTTTAACACTGAAGACCAACATTACCCCTATGCCTGCCTTTAACACTGAAGACCAACATTACCCTTAAGCCTGCCTTTAACACTGAAGACCAACATTACCCCCAAGCCTGCCTTTAACACTGAAGACCAACATTACCCCTATGCCTGCCTTTAACACTGAAGACCAACATTACCCCCAAGCCTGCCTTTAACACTGAAGACCAACATTACCCCTAAGCCTGCCTTTAACACTGAATACCAACATTACCCCTAAGCCTGCCTTTAACACTGAAGACCAACATTACGCCTAAGCCTGCCTTTAACACTGAAGACCAACATTACCCTCAAGCCTGCCTTTAACACTGAATACCAACATTACCCCTAAGCCTGCCTTTAACACTGAAGACCAACATTACCCCTAAGCCTGCCTTTAACACTGAATACCAACATTACCCCTAAGCCTGCCTTTAACACTGAATACCAACATTACCCCTATGCCTGCCTTTAACACTGAATACCAACATTACCCCTAAGCCTGCCTTTAACACTGAAGACCAACATTACCCCTAAGCCTGCCTTTAACACTGAAGACCAACATTACCCCTATGCCTGCCTTTAACACTGAATACCAACATTACCCCTAAGCCTGCCTTTAACACTGAAGACCAACATTACCCCTAAGCCTGCCTTTAACACTGAATACCAACATTACCCCTAAGCCTGCCTTTAACACTGAAGACCAACATTACCCCTAAGCCTGCCTTTAACACTGAATACCAACATCAGCCTAGTTAGTCTAGTTGTGATGAGCTGAGCTTTAACTTATCCAGAAGTCCAGGACACCGGATGGGTATACTACAGAACAGGATAAAGGAGAGTCAGATATATATATATATATTTTTATAAGCTTGAAATGGGCATGTCTAATTGACTGAACAACCAAAAACACATCTCTGAGTTTAGGTTTCTTAATGAACCAGAAAATAAATGACTAAGTCATTGATCCTGCATTGTAGTATATCACCTTCATTATCAGACTAATGTGAAGAAGCTTGTTGCCATGACATTACCTTCATCATCAGTTCCACAGCCACCCCCTGGACACAGCAGCAGATCCGACGTCCTCAGGCCTAAATTACCTAGAGTAGAGGAAGACAATGGACACCTGTTCTGTTTGTTGTTGTGGGAGATACATGTCAATGCTAAGATAACAGTACATTTTTGCTTTCCATGTTATTACACATGATGCACAATACTGCTACAGTTATAGTCCGTTGTCTTCCAATGAACTCCTTAGTGGGTCATTGGCTGTGATGAACTCCTTAGTAGGTCTGTGGCTGTGATGAACTCCTTAGTAGGTCTGTGACTGTGATGAACTCCTTAGTGGGTCTGTGGCTGTGATGAACTCCTTAGTAGGTCTGTGACTGTGATGAACTCCTTAGTAGGTCTGTGGCTGTGATGAACTCCTTAGTAGGTCTGTGGCTGTGATGAACTCCTTAGTAGGTCTGTGGCTGTGATGAACTCCTTAGTAGGTCTGTGACTGTGATGAACTCCTTAGTAGGTCTGTGGCTGTGATGAACTCCTTAGTAGGTCTGTGGCTGTGATGAACTCCTTAGTAGGTCTGTGGCTGTGATGAACTCCTTAGTGGGTCTGTGACTGTGATGAACTCCTTAGTAGGTCTGTGACTGTGATGAACTCCTTAGTGGGTCTGTGACTGTGATGAACTCCTGAAGCCCCTCCCCTCCCTCTGAAGACCCGGAAACAACTTCTACCTCATGCTACCCCAGGTGTTTCTACCCCAGGTGTTTCTACCCCAGGTGTTTCTACCCCAGGTGTTTCTACCTCATTCTACCCCAGGTGTTTCTACCTCATTCTACCCCAGGTGTTTCTACTTCAGGTGTTTCTACCTCAGGTGTTTCTACCTCAGGTGTTTCTACCTCAGGTGTTTCTACCTCATTCGACCTCAGGTATTTCTTCCTCAGGTGTTTCTACCCCAGGTGTTTCTACCTCAGGTGTTTCTACCCCAGGTGTTTCTACTTCAGGTGTTTCTTCCTCAGGTGTTTCTACCTCAGGTGGTTCTACCCCAGGTGTTTCTACCCCAGGTGTTTCTCCCTCAGGTGTTTCTACCCTAGGTGTTTTTACCCCAGGTGTTTCTACCTCAGGTGTTTCTACCCCAGGTGTTTCTACCCCAGGTGTTTCTACCTCAGGTGTTTCTACCCTAAGTGTTTCTACCCCAGGTGTTTCTACCTCAGGTGTTTCTACCCCAGGTGTTTCTACCCCAGGTGTTTCTACCTCAGGTGTTTCTACCCCAGGTGTTTCTACCCCAGGTGTTTCTACCCCAGGTGTTTCTACCTCAGGTGTTTCTACCCTAAGTGTTTCTACCCCAGGTGTTTCTACCTCAGGTGTTTCTACCCCAGGTGTTTCTACCCCAGGTGTTTCTACCCCAGGTGTTTCTACCTCAGGTGTTTCTACCCCAGGTGTTTCTACCCCAGGTGTTTCTACCCCAGGTGTTTCTACCTCAGGTGTTTCTACCCCAGGTGTTTCTACCTCAGGTGTTTCTACCCTAAGTGTTTCTACCTCAGGTGTTTCTACCCCAGGTGTTTCTACCCCAGGTGTTTCTACCTAAGGTGTTTCTACCTCATTCTACCCCAGGTGTTTCTACCTCAGGTGTTTCTATCTCAGGTGTTTCTACCCCGGGTGTTTTTACCTCATTCTACCCCAGGTGTTTCTACCCCAGGTGTTTCTACCCCAGGTGTTTCTACCTCAGGTGTTTCTACCCCAGGTGTTTCTACCCCAGGTGTTTCTACCCTAGGTGTTTCTACCCCAGGTGTTTCTACCCAAGGTGTTTCTACCCCAGGTGTTTCTACCCCAGGTGTTTCTACCCCAGGTATTTCTTCCTCAGGTGTTTCTACCCAAGGTGTTTCTACCCCAGGTGTTTCTACCTCAGGTGTTTCTACCCCAGGTGTTTCTACCCAAGGTGTTTCTACCCCAGGTGTTTCTACCTCAGGTGTTTCTACCTCAGGTGTTTCTACCCCAGGTGTTTTTACCTCATTCTACCCCAGGTGTTTCTATCTCAGGTGTTTCTACCTCAGGTGTTTCTACCTCATTCGACCTCAGGTGTTTCTATCTCAGGTGTAGGCCTATTATTCTGAAAATAAACTGAATGGGGGGGCGGGGGTTCTGGAGTGGAGTCAGGAATGGAGGGAGACGAGAGGAAGAGAAAGAGTTGAAGGACTCTGGAGAAAAAGGGATTTCCCCCAGTTGTGATCCTCTGGCATCGGCTTCTGTATCTTTTGTCTTGAGGAGAAAGAAGCAGCTAGGAACTACAATACTAGACAATATCTGGTCTGGCGGGAAGGAAGGAATGAGGACCGGACTACAACTCTGTTTCCTTCTCACGTCCTGGTTATGTTATTCAACAGGTAGCCTGGTGTCAGATCCGTTGGTGAGACAGCAACAGGTTTGCAAGACGGCACGTGGCAAGTCAACCCAAACAGATACAGGCTACTTACATAACCTAACCTGGACGTGGCAACTAGGCAGGACAGTCCAAACAGATCTGGGACCAGGTTTTTTTGTGTTACGCAACGGTAGAATATGCTGAGAAAAGCCACAAACTGTAACGATGTCTCAGCAGTAGAGAGAGAGCGAGACCACACCCCACAGGGACTGAGTCAAACATACTGACCTATATACTGTAGAGATGACGGAAACCTGACACACACTCACACACACCTCCCATCGACGGTAAATGATGCTCATTGTCACATTTATATGTTCATTTCATTCTCACTAAACTGTCTTTGATGAGGCAGAATGCAGTGTTTTGATTGGCCCATAACTATAGGGTGATGATGTGACGCGACAACGTCACACAGTTTGAATTGAAGTTGCGGATGCAGCATCCCAAACGCCAGTAATGTAAAAGAGGTTTTGATCAGTCAAAAAACCAATGCTATTTGTATTTTCAGTTAAACTGCTGAGGCCGTTTGTAGTGATAGTGGTCTTAAGGATAGTTACCATTATGTTGGAACTCTGGGTCTCTGAGCATCCCCTGGATGCGGTTAACAGGTGGAGGGACGGCGGCGTGTGGTCGTCCGCTGGTGGTGCGTTTACGGGAGGGTTTGGCCTCTGGTGGAGGATCAGGGGGGTTCTCTGGAGAGGTCTCCCCCGACCAGGAGTCCTCTCTCAGGGGGAGGGGGTCCACAGTGGTCACCCCTGCTGCTGGAGAGGAAAGGGGCTGGTTCCGCTCCTCATTCTGATAGAGACACAACATCAGATTCACTAACTAACAAGACTAGAGGCACCTATAACAACAGATATACTCCCCCCAAAAAAATAGCATTGACAAAACATAAGGCATACAACCAGCCAAGTAAAATGTTCTTATCTTAGTCTAAAACACTAGCAAATACAATCAATCAATCAATCAAATCGATTTTATAAAGCTTTTAACATCAGCACAGCAGTTATCACAACGTGCTTTTACAGTAACCCTGCCTATAAATACTAGATGTATCTTCTCCTTACAGTAACCCTGCCTATAAATACTAGATGTATCCTCTCCTTACAGTAACCCTGCCTATAAATACTAGATGTATCTTCTCCTTACAGTAACCCTGCCTATAAATACTAGATGTATCTTCTCCTTACAGTAACCCTGCCTATAAATACTAGATGTATCTTCTCCTTACAGTAACCCTGCCTATAAATACTAGATGTATCCTCTCCTTACAGTAACCCTGCCTATAAATACTAGACGTATCCTCTCCTTACAGTAACCCTGCCTATAAATACTAGATGCATCTTCTCCTTACAGTAACCCTGCCTATAAATACTAGACGTATCCTCTCCTTACAGTAACCCTGCCTATAAATACTAGATGTATCTTCTCCTTACAGTAACCCTGCCTATAAATACTAGACGTATCCTCTCCTTACAGTAACCCTGCCTATAAATACTAGATGTATCTTCTCCTTACAGTAACCCTGCCTATA
>NW_028161266.1:35000-60091 GCF_964263955.1 Coregonus lavaretus
CCTGTCTCCTCCTCCTCCTCCCCCCCTCCACCCCCAGCCCCTGTCTCCTCCTCCCAGGCTAGTCTCCTCTGAACAGGCAGGGTGGGGTTTCCAGGGTCAGGCTGACCAGGGGGGCCTGCTGTGTCCCCAGCCCCCCTGGTGGAGTTCCTTCTGCTGGACACGGGGGTGAGGGAGGCAGGGGGTCCGGCTTTGTAGCTGGAGCTACTGTCAACCCTACAGACACACAGGGAGAGGAGGAGGGAGAGGGACACACAGTGAACATGACCTTAATAGGTCAGATCTATTAAAACCCCAATATAGGACTCTCAGCATTAGAGTATAGGTGGGGCAACCACCCACCTAGCTTTGCGGCTTCTACCCAGAAATATGTGGCTCTGCTTCTAAGTCAAATCACTTGGCTACACTTGATTTCAATTTAATTCTACGCCTGCAGAGGCCCGTTTTTTGAGGCCTAAAGTTGCATCCCATCTACGGGAAACCCTGAGACAGACAGACTACTTCATCCAACCCAAACTTAAAGACATGCTGATGTCATGCTATAGCCAGCTCTGTGGTCTCTCTCTCCCCTCACCTAGCGAGGTCCAGAGCCTGGATGGTAGGGCTACCGCTGTGGTCCTCCCCGTCCCCTGACCCTGTCCCAGAGGTGAGGTCGGAGGACGAAGGGGTGGAGGCTTCCCACAGCTGGTTCTGGTCCGACAGGATCTGGTTGAAGTGGAGACGGGAGAAATGGGTCCCCCACGCCCTCTGTCTGTAGGTCTCCGCCTTCTCACGAAGCTCTCGCACCTGGGAGGATTGATTGATTGGTTGGTTGACTGATAGCATTTATTTGATTTTTTTTAAAGAAGCAGGCTGCTCCGGCCAGAAAGTTGGACAGGGCTCAGTCACAACACAGCTTCTTTATGTTCTATAGGTGGAACCTAGCCTGGTGCCAGTGTGTTTCTGCTCTCTTGTCAACTAACTCATGGAATCATCATACCAAACATGTTTGGCTTGACAATGACAGGAATGGAGTCGGCAAGAGCACAAACGGACCTTGGACCAGGCTATATGTTTAAATCCAGTTCCTGAAGAACTTCATATGAATACTGTACATAAGCATTTCAAGCACATTAACAGAACATGGCAGGGAACCTTGCAGTATCTGTGGCATCACATTAACAGAACATGGCGAGGGAACCTTGCAGGATCTGTGGCAGCACATTAACAGAACATGGCAGGGAACCTTGCAGTATCTGTGGCATCACATTAACAGAACATGGCGAGGGAACCTTGCAGGATCTGTGGCATCACATTAACAGAACATGGCAGGGAACCTTGCAGGATCTGTGGCATCACATTAACAGAACATGGCAGGGAACCTTGCAGTATCTGTGGCATCACATTAACAGAACATGGCAGGGAACCTTGCAGTATCTGTGGCATCACATTAACAGAACATGGCAGGGAACCTTGCAGTATCTGTGGCATCACATTAACAGAACATGGCGAGGGAACCTTGCAGGATCTGTGGCATCACATTAACAGAACATGGCAGGGAACCTTGCAGGATCTGTGGCATCACATTAACAGAACATGGCGAGGGAACCTTGCAGGATCTGTGGCATCACATTAACAGAACATGGCGAGGGAACCTTGCAGGATCTGTGGCATCACATTAACAGAACATGGCGAGGGAACCTTGCAGGATCTGTGGCATCATATTAACAGAACGTGGCGAGGGAACCTTGCAGGATCTGTGGCATCACATTAACAGAACATGGCAGGGAACCTTGCAGGATCTGTGGCAGCACATTAACAGAACATGGCAGGGAACCTTGCAGTATCTGTGGCAGCACATTAACAGAACATGGCAGGGAACCTTGCAGTATCTGTTGCATCAGAAGCAAAGGCGGCAGACCAATGTTTACTTGTCGTTTTTTTAACTGCACAGTCAACTTCCCTCTGATACTGATCACTAAATCAGTGCTCTGTGAGTAAACGCTTTTCCTGATACTGATCATAGGTGTGTGGTAGAGAGAGTTGAAAGTGTTATCAATAGCTTTAAGACATCCACAATGATGCAACAGATGACTGAGAAGCAGACTCAAGCCACATGTTCTCTTTCATGCACACAAGAAAAGCCAGGGCACGACACAACACACACTGGGCTGGCACCTGGACCCAGGGCACGACACAACACACACTGGGCTGGCACCTGGACCCGGGCTGGCACCTGGACCCAGGGCACGACACAACACACACTGGGCTGGCACCTGGACCCAGGGCACGACACAACACACACTGGGCTGGCACCTGGACCCAGGGCACGACACAACACACACTGGGCTGGCACCTGGACCCAGGGCACGACACAACACACACTGGGCTGGCACCTGGACCCAGGGCACGACACAACACACACTGGGCTGGCACCTGGACCCAGGGCACGACACAACACACACTGGGCTGGCACCTGGACCCAGGGCACGACACAACACACACTGGGCTGGCACCTGGACCCAGGCTGCCTCCTAAATGGCCCTCTGTTCCTTATATAGTGCACTACTTTTGACCAGGACCCATAGGGCTCTGGTCAAAAGTATTACACTATATAGGTCATAGAATGATAAGACTGGTAAACTGATAGACTGGTAGACTGATAAGACTGATAAGACTGGTAGACTGATAAGACTGGTAAACTGATAAGACTGGTAGACTGATAAGACTGGTAAACTGATAGACTGGTAGACTGATAAGACTGATAAGACTGGTAGACTGATAAGACTGATAAGACTGGTAGACTGATAAGACTGATAAGACTGATAAGACTGATAGACTGATAAGACTGATAAGACTGATAAGACTGGTAAACTGATAGACTGGTAGAATGATAAGACTGGTAAACTGATAGACTGGTAGACTGGTAGACTGGTAGACTGATAAGACTGGTAGACTGGTAGACTGATAAGACTGATAAGACTGGTAGACTGATAAGACTGGTAGACTGGTAGACTGGTTGACTGGTTGACTGGTCGACTGGTAGACTGGTAGACTGATAAGACTGATAAGACTGATAAGACTGGTAGACTGGTTGACTGGTTGAGTGGTAGACTGATATATTGATAGCTAGCAGGACTTTGGATAAGGGTTGACCTTAATTACTTTTCAACAGAATCAATTAGAGGTGGGTTACACTGAAATTCCACCAGGAAATCCTCCTTCAGCTGAAAAACAAACATCTCTTTATGTCCTCATTGATTTCCTCAATCAGACTAGAGCTCACCTGAAATGGCTTTGAGCCCAATCCTGGAATGGAACATCGGATCAATCAGACTAGAGCTCCCCTGAAATGACTTTGAGCCCAATCCTGGAGTGGAACATCAGATCAATCACTATAGCCCAACTAATGGTCCTAATAATCCCTTCGTTTTTATTGGTGTGTATTGAACTACTTTACTTAGAATACAATGGCAATCATTTCCTAGAATGCTCTTCTGCATCTTGGCTATATTTAGTACATTTCCATGAAGTTTATGGGCCAGGTTTCTATGTACCGTACAAGGCAAGGTACGGTTAACCAGTCAGCATATTCAGGTTGAATGGAAAGAAGAACGTCGTCTAACCAACCTCCTGCTGACTCACTGTACTTTCGCTGACACTGCCTGATACACACACACACACACACACACACACACACACACACACACACCGTGCTCTCACACTCACACACACACACACACACACACCGTGCTCTCACACTCACACACACACACACACACACACACACACCATGCTCTCACACACACACACACACACACACACACACACACACCGTGCTCTCACACACACACACACACACACACCGTGCTCTCACACACGCACGCACACACAGAAACGCGCACGCACAATTCATATTTTCAGCAACCTATCAGAGCAACAATCTCAGGCCTAGATATCAGGTATGGGGCCTTTCTGAAACTCAACAATCTCAGGCCTAGATATCAGGTATGGAGCCTTTCTGAAACTCAACAATCTCAGGCCTAGATATCAGGTATGGAGCCTTTCTGAAACTCAACCATCTCAGGCCTAGATATCAGGTATGGGGCCTTTCTGAATCTCAACAATCTCAGGCCTAGATATCAGGTATGGGGCCTTTCTGAAACTCAACAATCTCAGGCCTAGATATCAGGTATGGAGCCTTTCTGAAACTCAACAATCTCAGGCCTAGATATCAGGTATGGAGCCTTTCTGAAACTCAACAATCTCAGGCCTAGATATCAGGTATGGGGCCTTTCTGAATCTCAACTATCTCAGGCCTAGATATCAGGTATGGAGCCTTTCTGAATCTCAACAATCTCAGGCCTAGATATCAGGTATGGAGCCTTTCTGAAACTCAACAATCTCAGGCCTAGATATCAGGTATGGAGCCTTTCTGAAACTCAACCATCTCAGGCCTAGATATCAGGTATGGGGCCTTTCTGAAACTCAACCATCTCAGGCCTAGATATCAGGTATGGGGCCTTTCTGAAACTCAACAATCTCAGGCCTAGATATCAGGTATGGGGCCTTTCTGAAACTCAACCATCTCAGGCCTAGATATCAGGTATGGAGCCTTTCTGAAACTCAACCATCTCAGGCCTAGATATCAGGTATGGGGCCTTTCTGAAACTCAACCATCTCAGGCCTAGATATCAGGTATGGGGCCTTTCTGAATCTCATACAATGGAAACTCTTTATGCCCAATGTATTGTTTATAAGGTGGATACACAGGTGTTCTGTTCACTCATATATCATCAACTACACTGACCTCGTCTCCTACTGTGGTAGACACTGTAATAACTACACTGACCTCTTCTCCTACCGTGGTAGACACTGTAATAACTACACTGACCTCGTCTCCTACCGTGGTAGACACTGTAATAACTACACTGACCTCCTCTCCTACCGTGGTAGACACTGTAATAACTACACTGACCTCCTCTCCTACCGTGGTAGACACTGTAATACCTACACTGACCTCGTCTCCTACTGTGGTAGACACTGTAATAACTACACTGACCTCCTCTCCTACTGTGGTAGACACTGTAATAACTACACTGACCTCCTCTCCTACTGTGGTAGACACTGTAATAACTACACTGACCTCCTCTCCTACTGTGGTAGACACTGTAATAACTACACTGACCTCCTCTCCTACTGTGGTAGACACTGTAATAACTACACTGACCTCCTCTCCTACTGTGGTAGACACTGTAATAACTACACTGACCTCCTCTCCTACTGTGGTAGACACTGTAATAACTACACTGACCTCCTCTCCTACTGCGGTAGACACTGTAATAACTACACTGACCTCCTCTCCTACTGCGGTAGACACTGTAATAACTACACTGACCTCCTCTCCTACTGCGGTAGACACTGTAATAACTACACTGACCTCCTCTCCTACTGTGGTAGACACTGTAATAACTACACTGACCTCCTCTCCTACTGTGGTAGACACTGTAATAACTACACTGACCTCCTCTCCTACTGTGGTAGACACTGTAATAACTACACTGACCTCCTCTCCTACTGTGGTAGACACTGTAATAACTACACTGACCTCCTCTCCTACTGTGGTAGACACTGTAATAACTACACTGACCTCGTCTCCTACTGTGGTAGACACTGTAATAACTACACTGACCTCCTCTCCTACTGTGGTAGACACTGTAATAACTACACTGACCTCCTCTCCTACTGTGGTAGACACTGTAATAACTACACTGACCTCCTCTCCTACTGTGGTAGACACTGTAATAACTACACTGACCTCGTCTCCTACTGTGGTAGACACTGTAATAACTACACTGACCTCCTCTCCTACTGTGGTAGACACTGTAATAACTACACTGACCTCCTCTCCTACTGTGGTAGACACTGTAATAACTACACTGACCTCCTCTCCTACTGTGGTAGACACTGTAATAACTACACTGACCTCGTCTCCTACTGTGGTAGACACTGTAATAACTACACTGACCTCCTCTCCTACTGTGGTAGACACTGTAATAACTACACTGACCTCCTCTCCTACTGTGGTAGACACTGTAATAACTACACTGACCTCCTCTCCTACTGTGGTAGACACTGTAATAACTACACTGACCTCCTCTCCTACTGTGGTAGACACTGTAATAACTACACTGACCTCCTCTCCTACTGTGGTAGACACTGTAATAACTACACTGACCTCCTCTCCTACTGTGGTAGACACTGTAATAACTACACTGACCTCCTCTCCTACTGTGGTAGACACTGTAATAACTACACTGACCTCCTCTCCTACTGTGGTAGACACTGTAATAACTACACTGACCTCGTCTCCTACTGTGGTAGACACTGTAATAACTACACTGACCTCCTCTCCTACTGTGGTAGACACTGTAATAACTACACTGACCTCCTCTCCTACTGTGGTAGACACTGTAATAACTACACTGACCTCGTCTCCTACTGTGGTAGACACTGTAATAACTACACTGACCTCCTCTCCTACTGTGGTAGACACTGTAATAACTACACTGACCTCCTCTCCTACTGTGGTAGACACTGTAATAACTACACTGACCTCCTCTCCTACTGTGGTAGACACTGTAATAACTACACTGACCTCGTCTCCTACTGTGGTAGACACTGTAATAACTACACTGACCTCGTCTCCTACTGTGGTAGACACTGTAATAACTACACTGACCTCCTCTCCTACTGTGGTAGACACTGTAATAACTACACTGACCTCCTCTCCTACTGTGGTAGACACTGTAATAACTACACTGACCTCCTCTCCTACTGTGGTAGACACTGTAATAACTACACTGACCTCCTCTCCTACTGTGGTAGACACTGTAATAACTACACTGACCTCCTCTCCTACTGTGGTAGCCTTGACCCAGGCTCCGTCCTTATATCTGTAGTTCAGCGGAGAGCGGAAGTTGGCGTTATACTCTGATTTCACCTTTCTGGAGAGAGGGACAGAAACACAGAGACAGGGCAAGACTGAACACAGGCCAAGTCAGATATTGTATATTCAGCGATCATTAGCATTGCGCTTAGCATTAGCATTCCTAAACTAAAATGTATTAGTTGAATAGGCCACGTGTGAATGACCAAACCCTGCTGCTGTCCGTTGCAGAAGTTCCATGTGATCCTCAGAGAGAGGCAACAATGTTACCAGTAAGTCCCAAAATACTGCATGACACATAGCAGGAACTGAAGATGGAAAGAGACAATATACAATACATGAGAGTTCCTATTTCTGACAGGTTCCCTCTCTCTTTCCCATTCCCCTTCCCCACCCCTGACCCCTGACCTCTGGCTCCAGGTGAAGTTTCCCCTAGGTACAGATCTGGGATCAGCTCTCCCTCCCCCCAATCCTAACCTTAACCATTAGTGGGAAGAATGCTAAACGAACCCAGGATCAGCGTGTAGAGGTAACTTCACCCTTACAATCTACCCTGTAATCACACCTGACCTCTGACCGCTGATCTCACCTGTGGGGAAGAGGTGCCTTCTGGGGGCTCTGTGACTTCACTTCCTGTTCCTGTTGCAGCGGCCTGCCCCCGTCCTCCTGCTGAATGTTCTCCTCTACGATGCTGGACTTTCTCTCTCTCTGTTCCCTCTTCTTCTTCCTCTTGCTCTGATGTCATCGTCCCAACAAACAGAACAGAGCCATTCATAAAGGCTGCGTCGTCCCAAATGGCACCCTATTCCCTACATAGTGCACTACTTTTGACCAGAGCCCTATATAGGGAATAGGGTGCCATTTGGGATGCAACCAGCCAGTCAGTCAGAGGAATCTGGGGATAGAACCAGTGGAACCAGTACAGAAATACCACCAACCCTCATGTACACTCCAGCGGGTGTATCCGGTGTGGCACGTGGAGTACATTATCCAAAGAACTGCATTCTTTACCTTCATATTGGAAGTTTTAAGTGTGCATTGTATTTCTCTTTCATATTGGAAGTTCTAGCTGTGCATTATATTTCTCCAAGGGGTTTTTGAAATGTCAATAAACTGAGAAAAACCTTGCGCTCAATGTCCTAATGTATCCTTATCTTCCCAGAGGTCAGTTACAAATATTTGTTATAAGTAAGTAGGCTGTCTGCTTCCTTATTGAAATGCAAATGTACCGTTGAAGACATTGCCAATGCTGGGAGTATTGTACTGTGGCCTAATCTTGGCACCCAGAACCAGATCCTCGTGTGAGTGCTGATCTCTGGTCAGCTACTACACCTCTGTAAAGTCTGTCACGTAAGAGGCTGAATAAATCAATTACCAGAACAAAGAAAGATTGAGTTGTAGTGTGTAGTGAGTACAACTTGGAAGTACCTTTGATGCTTTCTCAGGTGAAACATTCTCCCTCCGGAACAGAGGCACCTGGTCCCCCTCTAGGTCCCTGCGTAGCCGCGGCCCTCTGGGACGGGGAGAGGCTTTAAAGCTCCTGCTGTACTCACTCTCCAACACCACCGCCGGGTTAGACTTGAAGGGAGGGATGGAACGGTTGCTGGTGTACAGCATCTGGAGAAAACCATGCAGGAAACATCCTGTAACTCAATAATTGATTAATTCTAAAAACACTCTGCTACCATCTACTGGCTGTTTGACCAAACAGCATCTCTGCGCCACAGCTTGGGTAGGCAGCCTCCCTCTCCAACTAGTAATTAGTCTTGAAAACCCGACCCTAGGCAACAGTGACTAGGATCTGGCTTCAACTACGTCACTGTCTACGTCACCACTTTATCCGCTTGAATAAAATACTAAATACCAGCTAGCAAGATGGAGAACACAGAGGTTATATTTCGCACCTCAACTAAAAACACTGCAAAGTTTGGTTTTAAATCACGCCGATTCTGGCATGTCTGCCTCGTGATTTGTCGGGATAGTCCCCATAATTCCCCCCCCCCCCCCTTATCGACATAGGTAGTGACGTTGTCACGCCCTGGCTCTGGGGACTCTTTTATGTTGAGCCAGGGTGTTAGTTTCTATGTGTAATTTCTATGTTTCGTTTTCTATGTTGGCCGGGGTGGTTCCCAATTAGAGACAGCTGTGGCTCGTTGTCTCTGATTGGGACCCATACTTAGGTAGCCTGTTGTGCACTTGTCTTTTGTGGGATCTTGTTCCGTGTAGGTTGGTGTTTTGTTACCTTAGGACTTCACGTATCGTTTTGTTGTTTTGTTGTATTGTAATAGTACTCATTAAAAGATGTACGCATATCACGCTGCGCCTTGGTCCACTTCTTACGACGATCGTGACAGAAGATCCCACCATAACAGGACCAAGCAGCGTGTCCAGGAGCAGACAGCCTGGACTTGGGAGGAGATCTTGGACGGGCAGGGATCCTGGACTTGGGAGGATATCCAGGCCGGAATGGATTGCCGTCCGTGGGAGGAGACGGTGGAGGCGCGCCATAGAGAGGAGCAGCGGCGCCAACCGTGCCGACGTCGGGCACGCAAGAGGCAACCCCAATAATTTTTTTGGGGGGGGCACACGGCATGGACGACGGGGCTGCTGGAGGCAGCTACAGGGCGAGTTTGTGGATTAGGAGAGGAGGCCACCGGGTTTGGGGGGCTGGAAGGGAGGTTGGCGGAGCCTAGAGGTAGAGCAGAGCCAACTCCCCGTACTCAGGCTAGGGAGCGTGAGACTGGGCAGGTTCCGAGGTATGCGGAGCTGCGTACTGTGCCGGCACAGTCATGTACGTCCTGTGCTAGCACCACGCACGTGGCTCAACGCTCGTGGCCTCCAGTACCCCTCCTCGGTCCCGGATATCCTGCGCCAGTGTCACGTGCTGTAGTGCCAGTACGAGTACACAGCCCTGTACGTCCTGTGCTGATGCCTCACACAGAGTGTGTGGAAATAGGCATTCAGCTAGGACGGGTTGAGTCAGCTCTTCGCTCCAGACCTCCAGTCCGTCTCCACAGCCCGGTCCGGCCTGTTCCTGCCCCCCGCACCAAGCCTGTGGTGCGCGTTGCCAGCCCGGCCCGGCCTGTTCCTGCCCCTCGCACCAAGCCTGTGGTGCGCGTCGCCAGCCCGGCCCGGCCTGTTCCTGCTCCCCGCACCAAGCCTGTGGTGCGCGTCGCCAGCCCGGCCCGGCCTGTTCCTGCTCCTCGCACCAAGCCTGTGGTGCGCGTCGTCAGCCCGGTCCGGCCCGTTCCTGCTCCCTGCACCAAGCCAGTGGTGCGCGTCGTCAGTCCGGCACAGCCCGTGCCTGTTTCACCGGTGCCTGGTCAGGTACCGGTCAGCTGCTCCACACCGGAGCCTAAGCAATCCGCTCCACCGATGTCCAGTCCAGCTCCAGCCAGCGGGGCCAGACCAGACCAGGGGCGCTATGGGGGGGTAGTTAGAGGGTGGTGGTCACGCCCGGAGGCGGAATGCCCACCCGGCCCCTCCCCTGTTGGGTTTAGTTGCCGCGGTCGCAGTCCGCGCCTTTGGGGGGGGGTACTGTCACGCCCTGGCTCTGGGGACTCTTTTATGTTGAGCCAGGGTGTTAGTTTCTATGTGTAGTTTCTATGTTTCGTTTTCTATGTTGGCCGGGGTGGTTCCCAATTAGAGACAGCTGTGGCTCGTTGTCTCTGATTGGGAACCATACTTAGGTAGCCTGTTGTGCACTTGTCTTTTGTGGGATCTTGTTCCGTGTAGGTTGGTGTTTTGTTACCTTAGGACTTCACGTATCGTTTTGTTGTTTTGTTGTATTGTAATAGTACTCATTAAAAGATGTACGCATATCACGCTGCGCCTTGGTCCACTTCTTACGACGATCGTGACAGACGTAGTTTCTCTATGCCAAAAGACTCAATCATTGAAACCAGATCCTAGTCACTGTGTTGCCTAGGGGTCGGGTTTTCAAGACTAACTAGTAATGGGGCAGAAAGGGTGACCAACCCTGGGTTCAGGGTGTAACAAGAAGCAGTGAATCTTACTGAATACTTGTGCGTATGTCCCTCTATGACCAGGACATGCCTGTACATGTTCTAGTACAAACGTATTCCATCTCTGTTTGTATGGGCTATCAGGGCTTTAACATGGATGTGATGGATGCTTGGGGTTGTGTTAGTACAGACAAGAGGAGGATAAGAGTGGATCAACTGACACCTGTTCTGCAGCCAGCAGTGGGGAGGCGTGGCCGGCTACAGGTGTCTTCCACGGGAACTGTTTCCTGTACTCTGAGTTCTGTAGTCCAGTCCTCTGTCCAGAAGACTTCAGCCCTGCCTTTCTCCTCAACACATGGTCAACCTGGAATCACATCTCACACTTTACTACACAGGTAACTAGTAATAGCTCACTGTCTGATGCACAGGCCACGGGCTGCATAGAAGGCCTGGGTCAAATACGTGTGTCAAATGGTACTTTCAAATACTTGAGCTGCGCTTTATTTAGTTTGCCTGGTAACAATGGAGCCAATGGAATAGTCTCAAAAGTGCAAACCCCAAGCTAAATCGAGCACATGTATTTGCATACATGAAATAAATAACAACCATTCTCACCCCATTGAAAGCTTGGTCCTGTCTGTCTACAGTAGCCAGGGGGCTCCGGGTGTGGGTCTGGCCCTGAGGAGTGTTGAGGCCTCGTTGGGGGTCCCCTGGAGGAGGGGGACCCCTAGGGGCCAGAGGGGTGTGGACTCTCTCTGGGGTAGGAGCCAGAGGAGAGGTACCAGGTCTGGGGGTCTCGTCCCGTCTCTGTGGGGGCTCTGTGGTGGTGGGGTTCCATTGGAAGGAGCTGGACACCTGGGCCATGTGGGAGGAGGGCACCTTCCTCTTGGACAGAAACTGAGGCTCTCGACTGATACCTGGTGTAATATGGATGATAGAAGGAGAGATGATAGTGTCTCTACTGATACCTGGTGTAATATGGATGATAGAAGGAGATGATAGTGTCTCTACTGATACCTGGTGTAATATGGATGATAGAAGGAGAGATGATAGTGTCTCTACTGATACCTGGTGTAATACGGATGATAGAAGGAGAGATGATAGTGTCTCTACTGATACCTGGTGTAATATGGATGATAGAAGGAGATGATAGTGTCTCGACTGATACCTGGTGTAATATGGATGATAGAAGGAGAGATGATTGTGTCTCTACTGATACCTGGTGTAACATGGATGATAGAAGGAGAGATGATAGTGTCTCTACTGATACCTGGTGTAATATGGATGATAGAAGGAGATGATAGTGTCTCTACTGATACCTGGTGTAATATGGATGATAGAAGGAGAGATGATAGTGTCTCTACTGATACCTGGTGTAATATGGATGATAGAAGGAGAGATGATAGTGTCTCTACTGATACCTGGTGTAATACGGATGATAGAAGGACATATGATAGTGTCTCTACTGATACCTGGTGTAATATGGATGATAGAAGGAGAGATGATAGTGTCTCTACTGATACCTGGTGTAATATGGATGATAGAAGGAGAGATGATAGTGTCTCTACTGATCCCTGGTGTAATATGGATGATAGAAGGAGAGATGATAGTGTCTCTACTGATACCTGGTGTAATATGGATGATAGAAGGAGAGATGATAGTGTCTCTACTGATACCTGGTGTAATACGGATGATAGAAGGAGAGATGATAGTGTCTGTACTGATACCTGGTGTAATATGGATGATAGAAGGAGATGATAGTGTCTCTACTGATACCTAGTGTAATATGGATGATAGAAGGAGAGATGATAGTGTCTCTACTGATACCTGCGGTAATATGGATGATAGAAGGAGAGATGATAGTGTCTCTACTGATACCTGGTGTAATACGGATGATAGAAGGAGAGATGATAGTGTCTCTACTGATACCTGGTGTAATATGGATGATAGAAGGAGAGATGATAGTGTCTCTACTGATACCTGGTGCAATACGGATGATAGAAGGAGAGATGATAGTGTCTCTACTGATACCTGGTGTAATATGGATGATATAAGGAGAGATGATAGTGTCTCTACTGATACCTGGTGTAATATGGATGATAGAAGGAGAGATGATAGTGTCTCTACTGATACCTGGTGTAATACGGATGATAGAAGGAGAGATGATAGTGTCTACTGATACCTGGTGTAATATGGATGATAGAAGGAGAGATGATAGTGTCTCTACTGATACCTGGTGTAATATGGATGATAGAAGGAGAGATGATAGTGTCTCTACTGATACCTGGTGTAATATGGATGATAGAAGGAGAGATGATAGTGTCTCTACTGATACCTGGTGTAATATGGATGATAGGAGAGATGATAGTGTCTCTACTGATACCTGGTGTAATACGGATGATAGAAGGAGAGATGATAGTGTCTCTACTGATACCTGGTGTAATACGGATGATAGGAGAGATGATAGTGTCTCTACTGATACCTGGTGTAATACGGATGATAGAAGGAGAGATGATAGTGTCTCTACTGATACCAGGTGTAATACGGATGATAGAAGGAGAGATGATAGTGTCTCTACTGATACCTGGTGTAATACGGATGATAGAAGGAGAGATGATAGTGTCTCTACTGATACCTGGTGTAATATGGATGATAGAAGGAGAGATTATAGTTGACCGTGTGACTCAGTTGGTAGAGCATGGTGCTTGCAACGCCAGGGTTGTGGGCTCTATTCCCACGGAGGACCAGTACCAAAATGTATGCACTCACTACTGTAAGTCTCTCTGGAGCGTCTGCTAAATGACTCAAAATGTAAATAGTAGAAGAGAAATAGTAGAGCTGGGCTCAGTGCTTTAAAGATGAAGATGCATGACAGGAATATGACTAATATCTATTGAATGATGCTTGATAAGTTAACTTGGTATATTATACTGTTACCGGTCATATAGACTCCTTTCTGTGTTTGAAACATTGCCACATGAGGGCAATGCTCGGAAGTTGGTGGCAGAACTCGGGGAGAACGCCAGCAAAAAAATGCCTCTATTTACATGTTGCTTATAAGTGCATTTCACAATACTTTTGGATTATAATTGGATTATTTAATATAATGCTTAATATAATGTGTGTGTCACAATCGCAAATCAACTGCATTATACTTTTTTTGAAACACTTCAACTTCAACTAGTAAAATGGCTCTTTGGCTAGCTTTTTCTACAGCCTACAGTATGTCTAGCTAACAACTGCTGCATCCAAAATAGTTATTTTGCAAAGATCACAACCAAATATAATCTTAGCGACAAAACATAATTGTAAGCGTATGAGACCCCAAAAAAGTGATTTTGTTTAGAAGCAATAAAAACGTAAATCTAGGCTATGTTGAATGGGCGCGCGCATAGTTGCGTGACGTCAGTGTGTGGTGTACCGGAAAGGGGGCTATACCAATCAATCAATACATCTTACCCATCTGGTCAGATCGAAGTCCAGCTAAGCGCATTCGTCGCTGAGGAGAGGCGCTTCTGGAGCGCGCTACCCGGCCTTTAAATTTCCTCTGGTACTCACTGATGCCCTGTGCATGTGAGTGTGAGAATCCAAACATTAGGAAATAGCAAAGGAATAGATGACTTACTATATTGTTTAAGTGGGATATATTTAGCAAATAGCATGCCTTTAAAAGAACTGTAAGCATCATGCATGCACAAACATTTGCATGATTCGGCTTGGTCAGATTTAGCCTAGGCAACAGATTGGCTCCATTTGTTTGCATTAAATCAGTGAACTGAGATTGCAGCTACAGCATATCTAGCAAGTTTACAGCTGTATAGGCCACAGTTTCTAAACCATACTGTACTGTCTTTGGCTAGGCTCCTTAATAATACTAACGCAATAAACCATATTATACAAATCCTCTATTGCCCTTTACAATGGCATGCACTTGATTCATTTATTTGAAGCCTAGAACATGCGCGATATGTCTCTCTATTTATCAATAAAAAGCTGAAATAGCCAGTGCATGTTAGCCACCGCCAGCTAGCTTCCTTAGTTTATCCGCTTATACTATTGTAACACGTTAGTAAACACTTAGCTAACCAAGCTAATAACCGACATCTTGGAAGTGGGGTTTGATTGTTGTTTCCCCGTCTAGCTAGCTGTACCTGCAATCGTCGAAGATTGTTTATCCGATGTAATCGCAATGCACGATGTTAGTTAGCTATTTGTGCGAAAGAAACAATATTTCCATTTCTGTATCAATCGAAACCTCTTCTACTCACTCGCGGTGACGTGGATACCTGACGTCGTGTTGAAAACACCGCGCCAGCCAAAGCCAACTGTTGCATTTCTATTGCACTCGTTCAATGAAAAGTACATGTGTTTACCTTGAAATGTACTGGCATTTTTTGTTCAGGTTCTGCAGGCGCTAGGGAGAACTGTGTCTCTGTGTGTGTTTTCCAGCTAGCTGTTATTGTTGCAAACTGAAGTTACTTCTTCAAAGTATCCGGACGGTTACAGGAGCCACTTTGCGTTGCCATGGCAAAGCTTTGTAGCGTTCATCGACACGCGCATGCGCGATCAAAGCAGTTGTAAATAGAGGGGTTGCTTTCTAGGATCTGTGTCCCCCATGTGCTATATACCTATGCTTGAACTGTTGCCACATTTTCCTCCGTTTTCATTTCACACCAGAATAGAATAGGGACTTTTGCTAGATGTCCAGTTGTGTCATGGACATGCACTTGGACAACTTCACACCATCTATGGACTGATGAGGATGAAGCTTTGACACCCATCTATACCATAGAAGGGATGGTATGCCTGTAATGTTTTTTTTGGCAACAGCTATCATCAGTGTCTTTATGTCCAAGGCATTTGCTGCTCCTCTCAAAGTCATTTCAAAATATACTTGTTCAGTGTTGGGGAGTAGTGAACTACATGTGAAAAATCTGTCGATGTGCCCTTGAGCAAGGCACTTAACCCTAATTGCTCCTGTAAGTCGCTCTGGATAAGAGCGTCTGCTAAATGACAAAAAATAAAAATAATGTAGTTCAACTAGTAATTAACTACATTTTGCAGTAGCTTGGTGGTAGTTGAACTAAATTCAAACCTTGGTAGTGTTTTCAGTAGTTGATAACTTATTTATTTTTTACCATGTAGCGGTGTAGCTAACTACTGGAACTACACACTACTGTTTCACCATGTAGCGGTGTAGCTAACTACTGGAACTACACACTACTGTTTCACCATGTAGCGGTGTAGCTAACTACTGGAACTACACACTACTGTTTTACCATGTAGCGGTGTAGCTAACTACTGGAACTACACACTACTGTTTTACCATGTAGCGGTGTAGCTAACTACTGGAACTACACACTACTGTTTCACCATGTAGCGGTGTTGCTAACTACTGGAACTACACACTACTGTTTCACCATGTAGCGGTGTAGCTAACTACTGGAACTACACACTACTGTTTTACCATGTAGCGGTGTAGCTAACTACTGGAACTACACACTACTGTTTCACCATGTAGCGGTGTTGCTAACTACTGGAACTACACACTACTGTTTTACCATGTAGCGGTGTAGCTAACTACTGGAACTACACACTACTGTTTTACCATGTAGCGGTGTAGCTAACTACTGGAACTACACAATACTGTTTTACCATGTAGCGGTGTAGCTAACTACTGGAACTACACACTACTGTTTTACCATGTAGCGGTGTAGCTAACTACTGGAACTACACACTACTGTTTCACCATGTAGCGGTGTAGCTAACTACTGGAACTACACACTACTGTTTTACCATGTAGCGGTGTAGCTAACTACTGGAACTACACACTACTGTTTTACCATGTAGCGGTGTAGCTAACGACTGGAACTACACACTACTGTTTTACCATGTAGCGGTGTAGCTAACTACTGGAACTACACACTACTGTTTTTACAAAAATAAAATATGGGTGAAGTAGGCAATAATTTCATTTATTTTTCGAAATGAGACTTGCCTAATTGGCACTTGAAACAATTTTTGTGTTAATATGCTAAATTACATATTCTGTAAACTGCTGACTCCAGAGTGAACTGTTCTTGCAATTTGTAGCCTATGACATGTTGGAGTTAGATCATACATATTTGTCGTCAAACCCACTGGCTCCAGGCCATCTATAAATCACTGCTAGGCAAATCCCCGTCTTACCTTAGCTCACTGGTCACCATAGCAGCACCCACCCGTAGTCTGCGCTCCAGCAGGTATATCTCACTGGTCATCCCCAAAGCCAACACCTCCTTTGGCCGCCATTCCTTCCAGTTCTCTGCTGCCAATGACTGGAACGAATTGCAAAAATCTCTGAAGCTGGAGACTCTTATCTCCCTCACTAACTTTAAGCATCAGTTGTCAGAGCAGCTTACCGATCACTGCACCTGTACACAGCCCATCTGAAATTAGCCCACCCAACTACCTCATCCCCATATTGTTATTTATTTTGCTCATTTGCACCCCAGTATCTCTATTTGCACATCATCTCTTGCACATCTATCATTCCAGTGTTAATACTAATTGTAATTATTTTGCACTATAGCCTATTTATTGCCTTACCTCCATAACTTGCTACATTTGCACACACTGTATATAGATTTTCTATTGTGTTATTGACTGTACGTTTTGTTTATTCCATATGTAACTCTGTGTTGTTGTTTTTAATCGCACTGCTTTGCTTTATCTTGGCCAGGTCGCAGTTGTAAATGAGAACTTGTTCTCAACTGGCTTACCTGGTTAAATAAAATCATTTTCACGAAGTAGTTTGGATGCAGTGAACTACTTTTTCAAAGTAACTTTAGTTCAGTAAACTATATTTTTGCTAAGGGGAGTTTTAGTGTAGCTTAACTTCTTCCAGTGTGAAGTAATTGGAAGCTTGGTAAATTATATTTTCAGAGTAGCTTCCCCAACGCTGGCCTTGTTCGACTCTTTGAATAATGATGAATCAAACATCTACAGGGTCATTCCACCAGTGTAACTTGGTCCCCAAAGAAACGTTTGATTTTAACATTCTGCCATAAAGAGCACATGTTCAGCTTAATAAAAAAACATGTTTTTCCATCTCAAGAGGTTACATATAAAATTACTACAGTAAGTGCCTATTAAGTGTCAAATAAAGTAACAGGGTTGAACGTAACAGGGTTGAGGTTTTCATCTTAAATCAGCCATGAATCCCCTTGTGACAGGGGGATTGGAAGCTTGTTGTGTGCATCAGGGAGTGGCAATTGAATGCAACCTTCACAAAAAAAATTTGGGTAACAGGGTTGACGTGTTACATTCGACCCGCTCAGTTTTCCACCACAAAACACCAGAAAATGACCAAAAAGAGTAGAACTAACTCACCTTTTTTTACACTATATGATTTGACTATTAGATGTTCGATGTTTCTTTTGAAAAAAATGAATAGTTTCACCATATTAAAACGACAGTTCAGTTCACGTAACACGGTTGACCTTAACAAGAGGGACAGACGTAAATGATTCACTAATCACATGAAATAAATAATAATCTTCAGAAATTAATTTGTCAACGCAAAAAAATAACTAGGGCTTTACAATGATGGCGAAAACTTTGAGAAATGTTGGGGTTAAAATCTTCCTAGAAGTCACAGAGGATGCACGGAGGGACATGTCAAAATGCTAAATTTAGTTGGGTATTTATTTCCTCTCCTTTTTATTGATTCCAGTTTGAAGGTGTTCTGCAACATGAAAGAATAGCCAGCCTATGCAGCGGTATAGAATGCCCAGAAGGGGGCGCTACAAACCCTTAGATAACTACAATCGGCTCAGTGTCAGTCATTTGCAACATGGCTATGTGCAGTAATGTATTAGGGGCTATTAGAGTAACAACAATTACTATAATAACTAAATATTATATTATATAAACGAGAGAGCCTGAGCGTCCATGTTTACTAGGCCTAATGCTAACGTATGCTCCTGTAGCTCAGTTGGTAGAGCATGGTGTTTGCAACGCCAGGGTAGTGGGTTCGATTCCCACGGGGGGGCCAGTATGAAAAATGTATGCACTCACTAACTGTAAGTCGCTCTGGATAAGAGCGTCTGCTAAATGACTAAAATGTATTTCTAATGATGGAATATTTTCCATCTTACTAGTGCCACACGGACCTCTTCAGTTCACCTGTCATTCATGCCACTCATGTTGCTACGACACTAAGCCTGGCTGCCTGGCTCTCTTACAGGCTGTTTCCTGCTGTGTCTCATTGATAGAGGAGGTTTTTGATGTGACAGCGGAATAGAGGACAGGTAATATGAAGGGTTCATTGGGGTTGAATCTGTTCTCTCGTTTATGACAGATGCAGCAGGTTTGGGGGGGCCAATTCGGTTCTCAATTCAGTCGATTCAGGAAGTGATTTGAAATTCACCTTGTGACAAAATATCCTTGTTGAAAACTGTTGTGGGTAGCAACTGGCACTGATTCTCACAGGGATTGTACTGATCTGATCTTTGCAGGGCTGGCTTACCGTTTGGCAGAGCTAGGCACGGTCCGGTCGGACACACACACACACACACACACACACACACACACACACACACAGACAGACTGGGCGCCCAGTGTCTCTGATGGGATGAGCTCAGCTCAGCACCACAGCAGGCCTTGTTCACCCTCACACTCTTCAAACAGCTCCACACACACACACACACACACACACACTTGTTCGTCCACCCTCACACTTCCAGTAGCTCAGAAAGAAAAGAGTCCCTCTTGTCACGGACGCGTTGATCTCTTTGTGTTATGAACTAAGTGCCGGCAACGATGAGACTGCTCCTCCATTACATGACAACACCAAATACCACATGACTCACACACACAAAGAGACACACAGACACACACACAGAGACACACACACACAGAGACACACACACACACAGAGACACACACACAGAGAGACACACACACAGAGAGACACACACACAGAGACACACACAGAGACACACACACAGAGACACACACACAGAGAGACACACACACAGAGAGACACACACACAGAGAGACACACACACAGAGACACACACAGAGAGACACACACACAGAGAGACACACACACAGAGACACACACACAGAGACACACACACAGCGAGACACACACACAGAGAGACACACACACAGAGAGACACACACACAGAGAGACACACACACACAGAGACACACACACAGAGAGACACACACAGAGAGACACACACAGAGAGACACACACAGAGAGACACACACAGAGAGACACACACACAGAGACACCCTTCAGTGCTCCACAGCTGTTCTTTGTTTCCTCACCCTTAAAGGGTCAGAGGTCACTACAGACCCACAGTTCACCAGTTCAACAGTTTAGAGTCCCAAATGGCACCCTATTCCTTATATAGGGCACTACTTTTTACCAGAGCCCTATGGGCTGCTCCTATGGGCCCTGGTCTAAAGTAGTGCACTATATAGCGAATAGGGTGACATTTGGGACGCGGAACAGTTCACCACTCCAGGACTACTATACTACTGGGTCAGACGAGGCCCAGTTCACCACTCCAGGACTACTATACTACTGGGTCAGACGAGGCCCAGTTCACCACTCCAGGACTACTATATTACTGGGTCAGACGAGGCCCAGTTCACCACTCCAGGGCTACTATACTACTGGGTCAGACGAGGCCCAGTTCACCACTCCAGGACTACTATACTACTGGGTCAGACGAGGCCCAGTTCACCACTCCAGGACTACTATACTACTGGGTCAGACGAGGCCCAGTTCACCACTCCAGGGCTACTATACTACTGGGTCAGACGAGGCCCAGTTCACCACTCCAGGACTACTATACTACTGGGTCAGACGAGGCCCAGTTCACCACTCCAGGGCTACTATACTACTGGGTCAGACGAGGCCCAGTTCACCACTCCAGGGCTACTATACTACTGGGTCAGACGAGGCCCAGTTCACCACTCCAGGGCTACTATACTACTGGGTCAGACGAGGCCCAGTTCACCACTCCAGGACTACTATACTACTGGGTCAGACGAGGCCCAGTTCACCACTCCAGGACTACTATACTACTGGGTCAGACGAGGCCCAGTTCACCACTCCAGGGCTACTATACTACTGGGTCAGACGAGGCCCAGTTCACCACTCCAGGGCTACTATACTACTGGGTCAGACGAGGCCCAGTTCACCACTCCAGGGCTACTATACTACTGGGTCAGACGAGGCCCAGTTCACCACTCCAGGGCTACTATACTACTGGGTCAGACGAGGCCCAGTTCACCACTCCAGGACTACTATACTACTAGGTCAGACGAGGCCCAGTTCACCACTCCAGGGCTACTATACTACTGGGTCAGACGAGGCCCAGTTCACCACTCCAGGGCTACTATACTACTGGGTCAGACGAGGCCCAGTTCACCACTCCAGGACTACTATACTACTGGGTCAGACGAGGCCCAGTTCACCACTCCAGGGCTACTATACTACTGGGTCAGACGAGGCCCAGTTCACCACTCCAGGGCTACTATACTACTGGGTCAGACGAGGCCCAGTTCACCACTCCAGGACTACTATACTACTGGGTCAGACGAGGTCCAGTTCACCACTCCAGGACTACTATACTACTGGGTCAGACGAGGCCCAGTTCACCACTCCAGGGCTACTATACTACTGGGTCAGACGAGGCCCAGTTCACCACTCCAGGGCTACTATACTACTGGGTCAGACGAGGCCCAGTTCACCACTCCAGGACTACTATACTACTGGGTCAGACGAGGCCCAGTTCACCACTCCAGGGCTACTATACTACTGGGTCAGACGAGGCCCAGTTCACCACTCCAGGGCTACTATACTACTGGGTCAGACGAGGCCCAGTTCACCACTCCAGGACTACTATACTACTGGGTCAGACGAGGCCCAGTTCACCACTCCAGGACTACTATATTACTGGGTCAGACGAGGCCCAGTTCACCACTCCAGGACTACTATACTACTGGGTCAGACGAGGCCCAGTTCACCACTCCAGGCTACTATACTACTGGGTCAGACGAGGCCCAGTTCACCACTCCAGAACTACTATACTACTGGGTCAGACGAGGCCCAGTTCACCACTCCAGGACTACTATACTACTGGGTCAGACGAGGCCCAGTTCACCACTCCAGGACTACCCTACTACTGGGTCAGACGAGGCCCAGTTCACCACTCCAGGACTACTATACTACTGGGTCAGACGAGGCCCAGTTCACCACTCCAGGGCTACTATACTACTGGGTCAGACGAGGCCCAGTTCACCACTCCAGGACTACTATACTACTGGGTCAGACGAGGCCCAGTTCACCACTCCAGGACTACTATACTACTGGGTCAGACGAGGCCCAGTTCACCACTCCAGGCTACTATACTACTGGGTCAGACGAGGCCCAGTTCACCACTCCAGAACTACTATACTACTGGGTCAGACGAGGCCCAGTTCACCACTCCATGACTACTATACTACTGGGTCAGACGAGGCCCAGTTCACCACTCCAGGAACTACTATACTACTGGGTCAGACGAGGCCCAGTTCACCACTCCAGGACTACTATACTACTGGGTCAGACGAGGCCCAGTTCACCACTCCAGGGCTACTATACTACTGGGTCAGACGAGGCCCAGTTCACCACTCCAGGACTACTATACTACTGGGTCAGACGAGGCCCAGTTCACCACTCCAGGACTACTATACTACTGGGTCAGACAAGGCCCAGTTCACCACTCCAGGACTACTATACTACTGGGTCAGACGAGGCCCAGTTCACCACTCCAGGGCTACTATACTACTGGGTCAGACGAGGCCCAGTTCACCACTCCAGGGCTACTATACTACTGGGTCAGACGAGGCCCAGTTCACCACTCCAGGGCTACTATACTACTGGGTCAGACGAGGCCCAGTTCACCACTCCAGGACTACTATACTACTGGGTCAGACGAGGCCCAGTTCACCACTCCAGGACTACTATACTACTGGGTCAGACGAGGCCCAGTTCACCACTCCAGGACTACTATACTACTGGGTCAGACGAGGCCCAGTTCACCACTCCAGGGCTACTATACTACTGGGTCAGACGAGGCCCAGTTCACCACTCCAGGACTACTATACTACTGGGTCAGACGAGGCCCAGTTCACCACTCCAGGACTACTATACTACTGGGTCAGACGAGGCCCAGTTCACCACTCCAGGGCTACTATACTACTGGGTCAGACGAGGCCCAGTTCACCACTCCAGGACTACTATACTACTGGGTCAGACGAGGCCCAGTTCACCACTCCAGGGCTACTATACTACTGGGTCAGACGAGGCCCAGTTCACCACTCCAGGGCTACTATACTACTGGGTCAGACGAGGCCCAGTTCACCACTCCAGGCTACTATACTACTGGGTCAGACGAGGCCCAGTTCACCACTCCAGGGACTACTATACTACTGGGTCAGACGAGGCCCAGTTCACCACTCCAGGACTACTATACTACTGGGTCAGACGAGGCCCAGTTCACCACTCCAGGGCTACTATACTACTGGGTCAGACGAGGCCCAGTTCACCACTCCAGGGCTACTATACTACTGGGTCAGACGAGGCCCAGTTCACCACTCCAGGGCTACTATACTACTGGGTCAGACGAGGCCCAGTTCACCACTCCAGGGCTACTATACTACTGGGTCAGACGAGGCCCAGTTCACCACTCCAGGGCTACTATACTACTGGGTCAGACGAGGCCCAGTTCACCACTCCAGGGCTACTATACTACTGGGTCAGACGAGGCCCAGTTCACCACTCCAGGGCTACTATACTACTGGGTCAGACGAGGCCCAGTTCACCACTCCAGGGCTACTATACTACTGGGTCAGACGAGGCCCAGTTCACCACTCCAGGACTACTATACTACTGGGTCAGACGAGGCCCAGTTCACCACTCCAGGACTACTATACTACTGGGTCAGACGAGGCCCAGTTCACCACTCCAGGACTACTATACTACTGGGTCAGACGAGGCCCAGTTCACCACTCCAGGACTACTATACTACTGGGTCAGACGAGGCCCAGTTCACCACTCCAGGACTACTATACTACTGGGTCAGACGAGGCCCAGTTCACCACTCCAGGGATACTATACTACTGGGTCAGACGAGGCCCAGTTCACCACTCCAGGACTACTATACTACTGGGTCAGACGAGGCCCAGTTCACCACTCCAGGACTACTATACTACTGGGTCAGACGAGGCCCAGTTCACCACTCCAGGACTACTATACTACTGGGTCAGACGAGGCCCAGTTCACCACTCCAGGACTACTATACTACTGGGTCAGACGAGGCCCAGTTCACCACTCCAGGGACTACTATACTACTGGGTCAGACGAGGCCCAGTTCACCACTCCAGGACTACTATACTACTGGGTCAGACGAGGCCCAGTTCACCACTCCAGGACTACTATACTACTGGGTCAGACGAGGCCCAGTTCACCACTCCAGGACTACTATACTACTGGGTCAGACGAGGCCCAGTTCACCACTCCAGGACTACTATACTACTGGGTCAGACGAGGCCCAGTTCACCACTCCAGGACTACTATACTACTGGGTCAGACGAGGCCCAGTTCACCACTCCAGGGCTACTATACTACTGGGTCAGACGAGGCCCAGTTCACCACTCCAGGACTACTATACTACTGGGTCAGACGAGGCCCAGTTCACCACTCCAGGACTACTATACTACTGGGTCAGACGAGGCCCAGTTCACCACTCCAGGGCTACTATACTACTGGGTCAGACGAGGCCCAGTTCACCACTCCAGGACTACTATACTACTGGGTCAGGACGAGGCCCAGTTCACCACTCCAGGACTACTATACTACTGGGTCAGACGAGGCCCAGTTCACCACTCCAGGGCTACTATACTACTGGGTCAGACGAGGCCCAGTTCACCACTCCAGAGCTACTATACTACTGGGTCAGACGAGGCCCAGTTCACCACTCCAGGACTACTATACTACTGGGTCAGACGAGGCCCAGTTCACCACTCCAGGGCTACTATACTACTGGGTCAGACGAGGCCCAGTTCAACACTCTCAGGGCTACTATACTACTGGTCAGACGAGGCCCAGTTCACCACTCCAGGGCTACTATACTACCTGGGTCAGACGAGGCCCAGTT
>NW_028161265.1:5000-33439 GCF_964263955.1 Coregonus lavaretus
TCAGTACAGGTAGAGTCAGTGCTGGTAGAGTCAGTACAGATAGAGTCAGTACAGGTAGAGTCAGTACAAGTAGAGTCAGTACAGGTAGAGTCAGTACAGGTATAGTTAGTAAAGGGAAGAGCCAGTGCAGGTAGAGTCTTTACAGGTAGAATCAGTGCAGGTAGAGTCAGTGCAGGTAGAGTCAGTGCAGGTAGAGTCAGTACAGGTATAGTTAGTAAAGGGAAGAGCCAGTGCAGGTAGAGTCTTTACAGGTAGAGTCATTGCAGGTAGAGTCAGTACAGGTAGAGTCAGTGCAGGTAGAGTCAGTACAGGTAGTGTAAGTACAGGTAGAGTCAGTACAGGTAGAGTCAGTGCTGGTAGAGTCAGTACAGATAGAGTCAGTACAGGTAGAGTCAGTACAAGTAGAGTCAGTACAGGTAGAGTCAGTACAGGTAGAGTCAGTATACAGACAGGAGCATCACAGGTGTCTAGTGGGGGTGGCTGAGAGTGAAGGGCAGCATCTTAAGACTGATACACCTTAAGTCGACATCTTGTCTGCAGGCTCTAAGGCTCCAACTGGTGGCAGAAACAGACTGTGGTAACTAAAATCTCTGGTTGACAGGAGGGGTTCAATGTCTTAGTCAGGATGAAAGGTGGAGAAAGGGACAGGGGTTGATACTAAACAGGAGGAATCTCTATCTCAGTCAGGATGAAAGGTGGCTGCAGGGACAGGGGTCAATACTAAACAGGAGGAATCACTGTGTCAGTCAGTATTAAAGGTGGAGACAGGGACAGGGGTCAATACTAATGCTGAATGAGAGGAGGCTCAGCCAGGGGTTGAAGCAGTGCTTCAAGAGGCAGACAAAGTGAATGTTGAAGGAGAGGAGGTTCAGCCAGGTGATGAAGGGATGAAGGTTGAAGGAGAGGTTCAATCCACAGAGAAGGAGTCTCCAGCATTAGGAGGAAAGGAGCAAGAGGAGCCTGATGCGTCTTCATTACAGCCAGCAGGAATGAACCAGAGAGAGGATACAGAACCCAACACAGACCAACCTGGAGGTCAGGGTGGAGAGGAGGTCACAGAACCCAACACAGACCAACCTGGAGGTCAGGGTGGAGAGGAGGTCACAGAACCCAACACAGACCAACCTGGAGGTCAGGGTGGAGAGGAGGTCACAGGACCCAACACAGACCAACCTGGAGGTCAGGGTGGAGAGGAGGTCACAGGACCCAACACAGACCAACCTGGATGTCAGGGTGGAGAGGAGGTCACAGGACCCAACACAGACTAACCCATAGGTCAGGGTGGAGAGGAGGTCACAAACACTATCCCTAGCATTTCTTCAACAGAGTCCAACGTCACTGAAGTCAAAATGCAACATATTTGTCAATTACGACACTTACGTGTTTAGTAACGAAATGTTATCAAATGGAAAACTCATTCGTTTTCCTTATAGGACATGTACAGGTGGTCCCTCCCTCATTCAGTCCATTCTTCCATGTGGTGACTAATGAACACAACCCTGATGTACTCTATATTCTGAGGAAACTAGCCTCTGATGGGTCCTTTATTCTGAGCTAACTCGCCTCTGATGGGTCTTTTATTCTGAGGTAACTAGCCTCTGCTTTGCCACAAGAGGAAAAAGACAACAGGATAGCCAGCTCTAAGGTAGAATAGTGCTTGAGATATGGTAGCCAGCCCACTGCATATGCATAGTAGTGGTTGAGATGGCCATCCGCCTTTTGTTGATAATTGGTCAATGAATGGTAACCTGGTTTACATGGATTAGTGGTTGTGGTCATTGTAGATTAGTAGTTGTGGTGAGGTCAGATAACCAACTTTATATAGATAAGTGGTAGATATGGTAAACAGTAGATGGCTGGATCAAATCAAATCAAATCAAATGCATTGGTCACATACACATATTTAGCAGATTACCATTATAGTATACTTGTCATTTTTAATTATGATCACGACTTTGCATATCACTCTCTCAGCTTGATGTTAGATCCTGATCCAATATTAACCAGTCTGTCCCTAATGGCATCCTATAACCATTATAGTACACAACTTTAGGGGATATGGTAGTGTACTACATAGGGGATAGGGTGCCATTTAGGATGAACACAGAGTCACACTCACACACCACCTAGGTGTGGCATGTGGCTTCGGCTATCATATCTATCTCATTCTAGAATCACAATCTCAGTCTATGAACTCTGCATACATTGATAAGAGAGAGTTTTCCATCCAGGTATGTCATGTTCTTTACGATAGTGTGTTTACATCAAATATTGTCATGACTTCCTCCGAGGCTGCCTCCTCTCCTTGTTCGGGCAGGCTTCGGTGTTCGTCATCATCGGCCTTCTAGCCACTGCCGCTCCTCATCTCATCATTCCATTTGTTTTGTCTTGTTTATTACACACACCTGGTTCATATCCCCACATCAGTACATGCATAAGTGTTCCCTCTGCCCCCTTGTTTTTGTGTGTGATTGTTTATTGTGAGGATAGTGAAGCTCGGTGGAGCTCCTTGTATTTTGTATCGCCAGGTTATTTTCCCTGCGTGCCTTGTTGGTTTCAGTGCGCCTGTTTTGCGCACTTGATTGTTTGTAAGCATTACTGAGTAACTCTGTTTTCTGCAGTAAATCCTGTAATTCTGTGATTTACCCTCCTGTGCCTGACTCCTTCAACTCACCCATCACAGAATCACAAACCTAAAACATGTAGTCATCAGGAGAGGAGCACCTGCTTGGGATCGTGGCACGGGTCCGGGAGCATTCAGCTATGCTAACCAGCTTGTGAGAAGCGATGGATCGGGTTCTCCAGGTCGTCCAACGCCTGGAGAGGAGAGGGCCCAATCTTACGGGACCAGCTGAGTGACCGCGCTTGTCTCCTGCCTCTCGGGGAAAGCCCTGGAGTGGGCCAACGCGGTCTGGAGTGAAGGAGGAGCTGCGTTGGACAGCTACGGGGAGTTCGCTCACCTATTTCGGGCCGTCTTCGATCACGCGCCCCAAGGTAGAGAGGCGGGCGAGCGGCTGGTCCACCTGAGGCAGGGACGAGGACCACGTAGGATTTCGCCCTGGAGTTTTGTACTCTAGCGGTAAGGGTGGAACGAGCGGGCCCTCATCGACCACTTCCGGTGCCATCTACGAGAGGACGTCCGAAGGGAACTAGCCTGCTGAGACACCACGTTGTCTTTCCATCAACTGGTGGACATGGCCATCTGGTTGGACAACCTGCTGGCTTCTAGAGGACGTCCTGGAAGGGAACTGCTCATTCTAAACACCCCCCCCCCCCCAACCTGGATCACGTGCATATGGAGCTGGGTGGAGCGGCGATCCAGGAGAGCGGAGGATGACAGCGCCAGTGTCACTCTTGTGGCACTGGAGGACATTCTGCTGCACGCTGTCGTCGGCGTTCATTTGGGTCTGGAGGCGGCAGGCAGGGCACTCTCGCGTCACCCCAGGAATCTAACACCCACACTCGTTCAGAGCCCTCTGCTGCGCACTGTACCCTACCCATCCACTTTCCTGATTGTAGATGCGCAGTGTAAGTAACGGGTCGATTCAGGCGCAGCTGGGAACTTTATGGACAGGTCATTTTCACACAGTCTAGGCATTACATTTTTTCCCCTATCCATTCAACTCCCCATCAGAGCACTTGACAGTCGATCATTAGGGTCCGGGTTCGTTAGGGAAGTTACAGCACAAGTCACTATGGTTATGCATGAGACTCATCGAGAGCAAGTCACTTTTTTTGAGTCTCCTGATTTCCCTGTTGTGTTAGGTCTACAAAACCCCACCTTTTAATGGCCGCAGAGAATTCTCACGGGGTGGTCACGAGAGTGTCAGGGTAGGTGTCTAGATGTTTCCGTTGGTGCAACCACGGTGGAAAGTCCAGACACTACCTCCACTGTGCACATTCCCCCCCGAATACCTTGATTTGGCGCACACGTTTTCCGGGTAGACACTGTGCCTCCCAGGAGTCATGTGTATCCCCTGTTGCTGGCAGAAACGGAGGCTATGGAGACATACATCTCAGAGCCCCTGCGCCAGGGGTTCATACGTCCCTCCACTTCATCCGCCTCCTCAAGTTTCTTTTTTGTGAAGAAAGAAGACGGTGGTCTGCGCCCTTGCATTGATTACCGAGCACTGAACAATGGGACAATACATTATAGTTATCCTCTACCCCTCATTCCATCTATGATCGAGTCAATGTATGAGGCGCGCTTCTTCACAAAATTAGATATCCGGAATGCGTACAACCTGGTGCGTGTCCGAGAGGGGGACGAGTGGAAGAGAGCATTCAGCACCACCACGGGGCCTTACGGTTTGATGAATGCTCCATCCGTCTTCCAGTCCTTTGTGAATGAGGTGTTTCAGACATGCTTGTTCACGGTGTAGTGGTCTACATCGATGACATTCTGGTGTATTCCGCTATGCATGCCGAGCATGTGTCCCTGGTTCGCAAAGTACTGGCCCGGCTGTTGAAACATGACCTTTATGCCAAGAAAGAAAAGTGTCTGTTTTTCCAACAGTCCGTCTCCTTCCTTGGATACCGCATTACCACCTCAGGTGTGGAGATGGTGGGAGATTGCATTTCAGCCGTGCGTAATTGACCGACTCCATCCACGGTTAAGGAGGGGCAGTGCTTTATTGGCTTTGCCAACTACTACCGGAGGTTTATCCGGGGCTTTGGCAAGGTTGCAGCTCCCATCACATCACTGTTGAAGGGTGGGCAATCCTGGCTCCGCTGGTCTGCTGAGGCTGACAGGGCCTTCAGTAACCTGAGGGTTCTGTTCACCTCAGCCCCGGTACTGGCCCATCCCGATCCATCACTACCGTTCATAATGGAGGTGGATGCGTCCGAGGTAGGGATAGATGCTGTCCTATCTCAATGCTCGGGCACGCCACCCAAGCTCCACCCCTGTGCCTTCTTCTCCAAGAAGCTCAGCCTGGCGGAGCAGAACTACAACGTTGGTGATCGGGAGCTGTTGGCTGTTGTCCGAGCCTGACCGTGTGGAGGCACTGGCTTGAGGGGGCGAAACACCCGTTCCTCGTCTGGATGAACCACCGTAACCTGGAGTACATCCGTGCAGCGAGGAGACGGAACCCTCGCCAGGCCAGGTGGGCCCTATTCTTCACCCGGTTTGATTTTACATCCCGGGTATGAAGAATGTGAAGGCAGACGCACTGTTACGGCTGTATGACCCAGAGGAGAGGCCCATAGACAACACCCCCATACTCCCGACCTCCTGCATTGTGGCACCGGTAGTTTTAGAGCGGGCATTACGCACAGAGCCATCTCCAACTCAGTGTCCAGTTGGGCTGCAGTATGAGACTTCTCTTGCCCGTGACCGTCTGATCTATTGGGCACACATGTTCCCCTCCTCTGGTCACCCAGGTATCGGTTGTATAGTGCGCTGCCTAACCGGAAAGTACTGGTGGCATACCTTGGCTAAGGACGTGAGGGTGTGTCTTCTCCTGCTCAGTGTGCGCCCAGAGAAAGGCATCTAGGCACATCCCAGCGGGTAATTACAGCCCTTACCAGTTCCACAACGGCCATGGTCCCACTTGTGTTTTGACTTCCTTACTTCCCCTCTCTCAAGTTAACTCCACCATCTTGGTCGTTGTTGATCACTTTTCCAAAGCCTGCCGCCTCCTTCCTCTGCCCGGTCTCCCCACTGCCCTGCAGACTATGGAGGCCCTGTTTACACATGTCTTCCGGCACTACGGGGTGCCAGAGGACATAGTGTCTGACCGGGGTCCCCAGTTCACATCCAGGGTCTGGAAGGCGTTCATGGAACATCTGGGGGTCTCGGACAGCCTGACCTCTGGTTTTCAGCCAGTCTAATGGGCAGGTGGAACGGTAATCAGGATGTGGGTAGGTTCCTGTGGTCCTACTGCCAGGACCGGCCGGGGGAGTGGTCGGTGTTCTTGCCATGGGCCGAATATGCCCAGAACTCTCTCCGCCACTCCTCCACTAACCTAACGCTATTTCAATGTGTTTTAGGTTATCAGCTGATTCTAGCACTGTGGCATCAATGCCAGACCGAGGCTCCTGCGGGGATGACTGGTTTAGGCGTGCGGAAGAGACGTGGAACGCTGCTCATGTACACCTCCAACGCGCCGTGTGTCGCTAGAAGGCCAACGCTGACCGCCACCGCAGTGAGGCCCCGGTCTTTGTAAAGGGTAATCGGGTCTGGCTCTCGACCCGATTCTGCCCCTCCGCCTGCCCTGACGGAAGCTGAGCCCGCGGTTTGTGGGGCCGTTCGAAGTCCTGAGGAGAATAAACAAAGTCACTTATAGGTTACTACTCCCTACAGATTACCGCATTAACCCCTCGTTCCATGTGTCTCTCCTCAGGCCAGTGGTATTGGTCCGCTCCAGGAGTCTGAGGTGCTGCGCGTCAAGGAGAGGGGTACTGTCACAGTTTCCTCCGAGGCTGCCTCCTCTCCTTGTTTGGGCAGGCTTCGGCGTTCGTCGTCATAGGCCTTCTAGCCACTGCCGCTCCTCATCTCATCATTCCATTTGTTTTGTCTTGTTTATTACACACACCTGGTTCATATTCCCTCATCAGTACCTGTATAAGTGTTCCTTCTCCCCTCTTGTCTTTGTATGTGATTGTTTATTGTGAGGATAGTGAAGCGCGGTGGAGCTCCTTATATTTTGCATCTCCAGTTTTTTTTCTCCGTATGCCTTGTTGGTTTCAGTGCGCCTGTTTTGCGCACTTGACTGTTTGTACGCATTACTGCGGAACTCTGTTTTCCGGAATAAATCCTGTTGATCTGTGATTTACCCTCCTGTGCCTGACTCCTTCAACTCACCCATCACAAATATAAAGGTGGGGAAATACATGTCATAAATGAATTGCAATCTACTGAACTGTAATTGTGAATTAGCGTCACAGAATCCAACACAGACCAACCTGGAGGTCAGGGTGGAGAGAAGGTCACACACACTATCCCTAACATTTCTACAACAGAGTCCAACGTCACTGCAGAATGTTGTTAAGTCAAAATGCAACATATTTGTCAATGACGAGACTGGGTTGTGTTCAGTAACGAAACATTTTGAAATGGAAAACGAATTACTGTTTCTTATAGGACAAGTCCAGGTGGTCCCCCCCGCATTCAGTCCATTCTTCCATGTGGTGCCTAATAAACATGACCCTGATGTGCCCTTGATTCTGAGGTAACTAGCCTCTGATGTGCCCTTTATCCTGAGGTAACTAGCCTCTTATGTGCCCTTTATTCTGAGGTAACTAGCCTCTGATGGGTCCTTTATCCTGAGGTAACTAGTCTCTGATGGGTCCTTTATTCTGAGGTAACTATCCTCTGCTTTGCCACAGGAGGAAAAAGACAACAGGCTAGCCAGCTCTAAGGTAGAATAGTGCTTGAGACATGGTAGCCAGCACACTGTATATGCATAGTAGTTGTTGAGATGGCCACCCGCTTTTTGTTGTGGTCAATGAATGGTAACCTGGTTTACATAGATTAGTGGTTGTGGTCATTGTAGATTAGTAGTTGTGGTGAGGTCAGTTAACCAACTGTATCTAGATAAGTGGCAGATTTGGTAACCGCAAGATTGCTGGATCAAATCAAATCAAATCAAATTGTATTGGTCACATACACATATTTAGCAGATGTTATTGTGGGTGTAGCAGAAATGATTGTGTTCCTAGCTCCAACAGTGCAGTAGTATCTAACAATTCACAACAATACACACAAATCTAAAAGTAAAAGAATGGAATTTAAATATATATAAATATTACGACGAGTAATGTCGGAGTGGCATTGACTAAAATACAGTAGAATATAGTATAGACATGAAGTGAGTAAAGTGACTAGTGCTCCATTATTAAAGTGACTAGTGCTCCATTATTAAATTGACCAGTGATTCCATGTTGATGTACATAGGCAAGCAGCCTCTAAGGTGCAGGGTTGAGTAATGGGGTGAAGAATGTTTACGTTAAACTGTGGTAGCTATGGTAACCACTAGATGGCTAAATGTTAAACAGTGGTAGCTATAGTAACCACTAGATGGCTGGATATTAAACTGTGGTAGCTATAGTAACCACTAGATGGCTGGATATTAAACTCTGGAATAGGAAAACTCAGCCATGACATTCAAATCAGTTGTGTTAGCAAGCTCATGTTAGCCTGGGAAAAAGTTGATTGGTTGACAACCTAAACCACATTTGTTGAATTGTTTCCAAAGTTTCAGGGATTACATTTTTTTTATTAACGTTTTATAGATTTTTCACACACATAAATATCCACAAAAAGTCCTTACTTAATCAGCTATAATCAACTAATTGTTGTATTGATTAGGGTATTTACAATGATAAACTAGTCAAGCTTACCTATCAGAATAGTGTCTTTGTGCTAGGTGTGGTGTGTATATGTTTACATAGGTCCCACAGTATAATCACGTCATTTGTCATTTGCATATTTAAAGCTGGTTTTGTTTCTGATCTGTTTGATCACTATCAGGCATGGAGTTTCTGGTCCCCAAGTCAGGCTTCTTCTGCAAGGTGTGTTCTAAGTTCTACAGCGGAACTGACGAGCCAAGAAGAACCACTGCAGGAGCCTCAAACACCATCAGAACCTAGAGGTGAGAACCCCAAACAACCAATCAGCCACAACACTTACAAATCAACAACCAATCAGCTAGAACATTTTGACAATCAGAGGTGGGACATATTCCATTTCAATTTAGTCATTTCAGTTAGTTAACCGAATAGGAATATCCGCTGGCTTCCTGAATTGAAATGGAATGGGTTGCTTGTATAACAATCCTCCTCTCCCCCTCCCTCCCTCTCTCTTCCCCCACCCCTCCCTCTCTGTTCTGTTCTCTTTCCCCTCCTTCCTTCCACCTCTCTCTCTCTCTCTCTCTCTCTCTCTCTCTCTCTCTCTCTCTCTCTCTCTCTTTCTCTCGCTCTCTCTCGCTCTCTCTCTCTCTCTCTCTCTTTCTCTCTTTCTCTCACTTTCTCTCTCTCTCTTTCTCTCTCTCTATCTTTCTGTTAGAGAGATATTTTCCCATGATATAGAAGAGGAGTGACCCGAGAGAGAAATTAAAATATAAACCAGTTTACAGTTAAAATAAGGTATTTTTTATTCAATCCGTGTCTCCATTTTGCCATTGAAGCCAGTTTGATCATTTAAAGGCAGAGATGTTCTCAAGACAATTCAACTGTTAACTTTTACCCTGATGTTTATCTACGTATGCAGCATCCCTTCTGATTTGAATACTGCAAGATGTGCAGTGTGGTTTCCCCTGGGTGTCCATTCGCATCAATGGAAATGGAGTGATTTCCATTACTGAAGCATTATGTAGATATCATAAGAGATAAGATATCAAAGATAACAACATTGTTGCTATTAGTCTTTAGTCTTGTTCTACATTCATGATTTAAAAAATTAACTCTCAAGTTTAGTTTTTAACTGAATACTTGGCATTTTAAATTATGATCATGACTTTGCATATCACTCCCTCAGCTTGATGTTAGATCCTGATCCGATATTAAACAGTCTGTCCCTAATGGCATCCTATAACCAATATAGTGCATCACTTTAGGGGATATGGTAGTGTACTGCGTAGGGGATAGGGTGCTATTTGGGATGAACACATAGTCACACTCACACACCACCTAGGTGTGGCTTGTGGCTTCGGCTATCATATCTATCTCATTCTAGAATCACAATCTCAGTCTATGAACCCTGCACACTTGGATCAGAGAGAGTTGTCCATCCAGGTATGTCATGTTAATTCTTTATGATAGTGGGTTTACATGAAATATAAAGGTCGGGAAATGCATGTCATAAGTTAATTATAATCTACTGAACTGTAATTGTGAAGTACCTTTTACAATGCTGTTGTTAATTAATAATAATTGATGTTTAACTGCTTAAATTGATCTCTTACTTCATAGATTTTCATTAAATTGAATATCGTCTGTCTTCTGGAAAAATCTTGTATCTCACTTTTTGACTCAGACATTGAAGTATGTCCTTTCTTCTCTCTCTCTCTCTCTCTCTCTCTCTCTCTCTCTCTCTCGCTCTCTCTCTCGCTCTTGATTTCTCTCTCTCTCTCCCTCTCCTTAACTCTCTCTTGCAGGGCTGCATTTGTCACATTGCATAACTCTCTCTTTTAACCACATCATTGCCATTCACTCAGTTCATCTCTTTTCTGAAGAAATGAATGACACAGCAGTAAACTCCTCTTCTCTAAACCTCTCCCACCCTGAAGACCTAAACCTACACTGGGAATCCTGTAAGGACCTAACCTCAGTGTTCGTTGCCTGTGAACTCACAGCTTTGGCTCTGGCTTTCCCCATCCATGGCTACACTCTCTGGCTCATCACCAGCTCCGCCTCCATCGCCACGGAGATCTTCATTTTCAACATGGCCGTCCTAGAGATTGTATACAGCCTGTTCATCCCAGTAGCCGATGCAGTCTACGTCCTCACAACATACCAAAGCCACTTCAGAGTCATCGCCTACACCGTCTCTCTCCTACTCTACAGCCGTCCCGTGTTCCAGTGCTGCATCTGTGTAGAGCGCTACCTGGCGGTGGTCCACCCTGTGGTCTACATGAAGTACAAACCCTTAAGGTACAGGGTGGGGTGGGCGGCCGGGGCCTGGGGGGTCACGCTGATGTTCACAGGGACGGCTGTTTCCCTCTACGAACCTCAGTTCCCCATCGACTGCTTCCTCACCTACATCCTGCTCTTCCTATTGGTCGATCTATTCTGCAGCCTGTCCATCCTCCGTGTCCTGAAGCGCCCAAAACTTGGACAGGGAGAGATGGAGCGAAGAGGAGGAGGGGAGAGGGTAAAAGAAGGGATGAACTCCATGAAGAAGAGAGCGTTCAAGATCGTCTCTGTCATCATGGCCATGATGTTGATCAACAACCTTCCCACAGTGGTGATTTACCTGCTGTACGACTCCATCGTGGTCACAGTGTTCTGCCTGCTTGATGCCCTCAACATGTTACTCCTGGTGGTCTGTGGACTGGTGCAGCCCCTCTTCTACCTCCACAGGAGTGGGAAACTACCCTGCTGCCTCAGGGGCCAGTGAGGGAGAGGTGGCACAGCCACAGAAATAGAATTAGGTTCACTCAAGACGGCCGCCGTTCCACCCATTACAGAACATTGAGTTCTAATCAAATCAAATCAAATCAAATTGTATCTGCCACATGCGCCGAATACAACAGGTGTAGACCTTACAGTGAAATGCTTACTTACAAGCCCTTAACCAACAATTAAGTTTTAAGAAAAATAAGTGTTAAGTAAAGAAATAGACAAGTAAAACATTTAAATAAGAAATAATTAAAGAGCAGCAGTAAAATAAAATAACAGTAGGGAGGCTATATACAGGGGTTACCGGTACAGAGTCAATGTGCGGGGCACAGGTTAGTCGAGGTAATTGAGGTAACATGTACATGTGGGTAGATTTATAGTGACTATGCATAGAGTTTATTGGGAATGTCCGTTCTAGTTATTATATTTCAATGGGCTCTGTACTGTCCTATGTATATATTAAAGGGATAGTTTGAGATTTTGGCAATTTCTTAAGTTTGAAAGAAGTTGAAGGTAGTTTTCTGGAGTGATTGCTAACTAGCATTAGCGCGATGACTAAAAGTCTATTGGATAAGCCAGCATTAGCGCAATCATCTAGCTAACCCATAGACTTCCAGTGGAAAAAAGGTCTTAGTTGCCCAATACTTTAACTATCACTTTAAGTACTTGCACACATCACGCCGAATGTAGATCTAGCACCAAATGTGGATCTAGCGTTCATCTGCTGATCGTTCAGCGCGCTGTTTTTTAGGGACCACCCGATGTAGACCTCTGACTGCCGAATGTTTTCACCCTATTCTACATGTAAAATAGGTGCGTACTTGGTCTGCAAATTACCCTCAGAAGTGCTAAGTACTCTTGGCCAGCAAACGACATTGGTGCGTCTGAGCCCTAATGTATATTTAAGGCAATGGTGATCCAGAACAACAGGACTTGTACCCATCCACTGGGCACCAACGTCAATTCATCATCTTGATTTGCATGTTGTTGATTTGCTAACTAACGTGGATTCAACATGAAATCAACAATAATTGGATTTAGGTTAAAAGTTAAAGATTTTATGAAAAAAATGTAAGCCCTTATGTTGATACATTTTTGTAAATCCAATCAGTTTTCCACGTTGATTCAACTTCATCACAATGATTTGGGGGGTTGAAATGACGTGGAAACAACGTTTATTCAACCATTTTTTCCCCAGTGGGCATGTACTGGTTGAATATATACTTGACAACGCTAAACAGTGTGTGGAATGAAGAGATAACTAAACTATACTGTAGGTAGTGAATATATGACTGGCAGATTTTGTATGATTCAGAATGTCAGTCACTCTAACCCTGCTTTCCTAACCTTAACTCTTAAGCTAACCTTAAAGCCAAACCTAACCTTAGCCCTAAAGTTAACCCCTTATGCTACACCCATCCCCCTAAGCCTAACGTTAACCTTAGCCCTGAAGCTGATCAATTCTAATTGATCAATTCTGGTCCTGTGTGGCTGAGTTGGTAGAGCATGGCACCTGAAATGGAAAGGCTGTGGGTTTGAGTCCCACGGGAGACCAGTAAAAAAAAATTATGCACTCACTACTGTAATCTGTCTGGATAAGAGTGTCTACTAAAATGTAAACTATGTCTGTTTGTTTTTTATGGCCAGGTCACATGGTTAGGAAGTATCCTGTCCCTAGCTACTGTCAGGTGATGTCACTTAAGCCTTGTTCCCATTGGCAGATTGATGTGACTCAAATCCATTTTTTTGCATATCTGATTTGAATCTGTTCTTTTTCCTGCTGTCTGAATGGCCAAAAAGCACACGGAATCAGATATTTCAAGCCACATTTTTGACCACCTTCATAGGTGGTTTGAAATCAGATACAAATCTGATTCCTGGCCATGCGACTTGTGTCTGAATGGTCACATTTGATTTATTTGCCCTCAAGTAGTTTTTAGACTGTTTTATGGCGTATCTTGTTGCTTCTAGCTACTCTGTTGACAGTTTTGACAAGAACATGTGGTATCTAACTAGCTTGTTAACTGTTTACAAACAAATAAGTGAATGTGCTAGAAAGCTAAACAGCTACATTGCTAACTAGTTGACTACTGTGGCTAGACAAAAATGACTTGTTTTGATAGTTGGATCAGTCAAATGACTGTTGCCTGAACACACACAAATCCAATTTGGTCACTTGTAACGTGCCGTTTCGACAGTCAGTATTCCAAAAACGGAATTGAAAAACAAAACAGATTTGAGCATTAAGGCCTGCAGTGTGAACAAAGCTTTACAAAACCTCCTCAATCAATCATGGACTGTGTATGGCCATTAGGTCCTGTTAAACACAGGCATTTGCATAGGTGTAATGACCTGCTGCACCTGTTTGTGACTCACAGGTGTTGAAGCTGGGACTAATAGACCTGACTTGTGTTCAGGACACACCAAATGGAAAATGTTTTGAATAGGAGTAAAACACAAAGATGATCATTCTCATTGGATAAGGTTAGGAAGGACCTCCTCCATTTCCATATGTTTTGCCCCTGTTATGTTGTGTCTGTTGTGTTTGACCCAGCATTCAGTTCTTGATGTACACAGACTTTCCAGGAGAGAGAAGAGCTCCATCAGTCAAGTTTTTAATTCTATTTTATCAGGCTACACCATCCCACAATCGCTGTCTCGTACATAATGGTATTTTCTAGAGGTTTTATAATGACAGGCCGTCCCGTGTTCCAGTGCTGTATCTGTGTGGAGCGCTACCTGGCAGTGGTCCACCCTGTGGTCTACCTGAAGTACAAACCCTTAAGGTACAGGGTGGGGTGTTGTAGTGTTGTCTGTTCTTTATGCTTGGTAGTGAAATAACTTTTATATTTTATTCTGCTGCCTCTCAGTTCTCAGGGATCTGAAACGTCCCAGGACAGGGGAAGGGGAGAGGGAGGGGGAAAATGAAATGAAGGTGAAGGCCTTCAGAATCATTTTGATTATCATGTTGGCTATGGTGGTGAATTATCTTCCTTATGAGATAACTCTACCTTTAAAAGGTTATTTGACTGTTGGAGAGTTTTCGTTAGCCTCTAAAATTTGTTTGACCATCAATGTGATTACTGGTTTGGTGCAGCCCCTCCTCTACCTCCACAGGGCTGGGAAACTTCCCTGTATCAGAGCTCTCTAAGAGATAATACAGGCTAGATAATGGGCTTTATGTAGTCCAGAAGGTCTACCACCTGATTCTAGGCGTTAATTGTTTAATTGATGTTTATATACTGTAGATATGCTTAATGTAATTGTTGTTTATTGATGTGTTCATGTGGTGCTCATCTGCAAAATAGGTTGTAGTCTCACCATGACTCCCTTCTGAAATAAAAGTTAAATAAAAATAAAGAATCACCCCCAAGACATACTAATCTCACCATTACAATAACAGGGGTTTGTGCGTCTTTAACTTTCTCATTCATCATTATTCACGATTCATTCAGGTTTATGCGTAATCATTGTAGAATCCACACGAATCTAGAATAATATTTTATTCTTATTTAAAAGAAGAACAAAAAGTTTGAAAAAGTTCACTGCCCCCCAATCCCCCCCCCCCGAAGAACCCTTTTTTAAACCCTTTTTTCTAAGAGTGTAGTTACCCCACGTTACCCTATATTTCAATCACTTCTCATGAAAGTGGAAGATTACCTTTTGAATTTTCTTACTAGGGCTAGAACTATACATTACTTTCATATCTGTATTTAATTGTGAAATGGGGTGATAATGCCCCCATTGTTCAATGTTTTTTAAAGTGTGTATATTACATGTTTAGTTGGTGATGTTCTTCTTTGAATACTCAATAAATACTTGAACTACACATGTATCCTTCTATTATTTGTTGTAAAGCAGAGAAAACGTCCAGACCTCATTACTAGTGCTGAGCAATTAATCTACATATTTTCTATGATTATGATTATTATTAAACAACTAATTGACCGACGTAGGTTCAATTACTTGAATTCCATTTAGTTATATTTTTCTGAGCCCAACGCACCCTTTCTCTACAGAAAAATTAAGTCAGGAACTATGTGGGATGCTGGGCTGAAGGGATTTGTAGTTTTCATTCAACCTAGTTCAGAACAGAAACGTGGTAATTAACTCCTATGACCATAATCCATTGCATCAGTTTTCTCCGGCTCAGAGACCGTTCAAAGAGGAAGAGGCGAAGCGAGAGTTTTCACTTTCACCAAAATCTGTCCAAAATCAGCCCAATGGATTTCTATGGGCTTATTTTGAACCTAAACGTGTCGCCTGCCTTCCCTCCCTTGAGACAACGATTCACATTGTTAGGGCAGAGACATGAGCATCTCATCATTGTATACAGATCTCTAAAAGAGAAATGTACACAATGACAACAAGGACAGGGACAGGGACAGTTAATGACTTTACTTTGAAGAACTAGTCAAATAATTTCATCAGACAGCTCTGCAGCATACTTAGGCAGGCTAGTTAAATAAGATGACTGAAGACAATGCAGTATGGTGAGCACATTACATTAGATGGCCTGCCTGGCTGACTGCTACTGCCTGAGCAGAGATGAGGTGACTACATTAAAGAATTAATAATAATAAAGTCATGAAATAAAAGAAAGTAATACACACAAAAAAATATTTGAAATCGAAAAACATGATTATTTTAAAATACTCTAAACGAAACCGAACCAACCTCAAAAATCACTAATCACTCAGCACTTGTCATTACTATACTACTGCAACATGTGAGGAGGCTACAGCTAACAAAGAGTGGCTATAGCCTTTGCATAGATATTTGAGTGTCTTGACAATTCTGTGTCTACCATTAAGCCTTTTATACAACTTGATAAAAAACGTATATTTCTTCTAGCAAATCACAGCAATAAAATATATATTTTTTGTCTAGCATGTAGCGTTTCCCAACTCTGTGTTTAACAAGCAGGCCATTAGTAGCATCATCGATCATAATGATAGGTTTGGTTCCTGTCACACTGAGAAGGATACAGTGCATTCGGAAAGTATTCAGACCCCTTGACTTTTTCCACATTTTGTTATGTTACAGCCTTATTCTAAAATTGATTAAATTAAATTTTTCCCTCATCAATCTATACACAATACCCCATAATGACAAAGCAAAAACAGATTTCTTTGCAAAAATATAATAATATATACAGTACCAGTCAATAGTTTGGACACACCTACTCAATCCAGGGTTTTTCTTTATTTTTACTACATTGTAGAATAATAGTGAAGACATCAAAACTATGAAATAACACATATGGAATTATGTATTAACCAAAAAAGTGTTAAACAAATCAAAACAAATTTTATATTTGAGATTCTTCAAAGTAGCCACCCTTTGCCTTTATGACAGCTTTGCACACACTTGACATTCTCTCAACCAGCTTCATGAGGTAGTCACCTGGAATGCATTTCAATTAACAGGTGTGCCTTGTTAAAAGTTAATTTGTTGAATTTCTTTCCTTCTTAATGCGTTTGAGAAAATCAGTTGTGTTGTGACAAGATAGGGGAGGTATACAGAAGATAGCCCTATTTGGTAAAAGAACAAGTCCATATTATGGCAAGAACAGCTCAAATAATCAAAGAGAAACTACATTAAGGTCAGGAAAGTTTCTTCAAGTGCAGTCGCAAAAACCTATGATTAAACTGGGTCTCATGAGGACCGCCACAGGAAAGGAAGACCCAGAGTTACCTCTGCTGCAGAGGATAAGTTAATTAGAGTTACCAGCCTCAGAAATTGCAGCCCAAATAAATGCTTCACGGAGTTCAAGTAACAGACACATCTCAACATCAACTGTTCAGAGGAGACTGTGTGAATCAGGCCTTCTTGGTCGAATTGCTGCAAAGAAACCACTATTAAAGGACACCATTAATAAGAAGAGACTTGCATGGGCCAAGAAACACGAGCAATGGACATTAGACCAGTGGAAATATGTCCTTTGGTCTGATGAGTCCAAATTTGAGATTTTTGGTTCCAACTGCCGTGTCTTTGTGAGACGCAGAGTAGGTGAATGGATGATCTCCGCATGTGTAGTTCCCACCGTGAAGCATGGAGGAGGAGGTGTGATGGTGTGGGGGTGCTTTGCTGGTGACACTGTCTGTGATTTATTTAGAATTCAAGAGACACTTAACCGGCATGGCTACCACAGCATTCTGCAGCGATACGCCATCCCATCAGGTTGCGCTTAGTGGGATTATCATTTGTTTTTCAAAAGGACAATGACCCAACACACCTCCAGGCTGTGTAAGGGCTATTTGACCAAGAAAGAGAGTGATGGAGTGCTGCATCAGATGACCTGGCCTCCACAATCACCCGACCAAAACCCAATTGAGATGGTTTGGGATGAGTTGGACCGCAGAGTGAAGGAAAAGCAGCCAACAAGTGCTCAGCATATGTGGGAACTCCTTCAAGACTGTTGGAAAAGCATTTCAGGTGAAGCTAGTTGAGAGAATGCCAAGAGTGTGCAAAGCTGTCATCAAGGCAAAGGGTGGCTACTTTGATATATATATTTTGATTTGTTTAACACTTTTTTGGTTACCACATGATTGTGTTATTTCATAGTTTTGATGTCTTCACTATTTTTCTACAATGTAGAAAATAGTAAAAATAAAGAAAAACCGTTGAATGAGTAGGTGTGTCCAAACTTTTGACTGGTACTGTATGTATACCTTATTTACATAAGTATTCAGACCTTTTGCTATGAGACTCGAAATTGAGCTCAGGTGCATCCTTGAGATGTTTCTAAAAATAGATTGGAGTCCACCTGTGGTAAATTCAATTGATTGGACATGATTTGGAAAGGCACACATCTGTCTATATAAGGTCCCACAGTTGGCAGCGCATGTAAGAGTAAAAACCAAGCCATGAGGTCAAAGGAATTGCCCATAGAGCTCCGATACAGGATTGTGTCGAAGAACAGATCTGGGGAAGGGTACCAAAAAAAGTCTGCAGCATTGAAGGTCCCCAAGAAAACAGTGGCCTCCATCATTCTTAAATGGAAGAAGTTTGGAACCACCAAGATCTCTGCAGCACTCCACTAATCAGGCCTTTATGGTAGAGTGGCTAGACGGAAGCCACTCCTCAGTAAAAGGCACATGACAGCCCATTTGAGGTTTTCAAAAGGCACCTAAAGGACTCTCAGACCATGTGAAACAAGATTCTCTGGTCTGATTAAACCAAGATTGAACTCTTTGGCCTGAATGCCAAGCGTCACATCTGGAGGAAACCTGGCACCATCCCTACGGTGAATGATGGTGGTGGCAGCATCATGCTGTGGAGATGTTTTTCAGTGGGCAGGGACTGGAAGACTAGTCAGGATCGAGGGAAAGGTGAACGGAGCAAAGTACAGAGAGATCCTTGATAAAAATCTGCTCCAGAGCGCTCAGGATATCAGACTGGGACGAAGGTTCACTTTCCAACAGGACAACGACCCTAAGCACACAGCCAATACAACGCAGGAGTGGCTTCGGGACAAGTGTCTGAATGTCTTTGAGTGTCCCAGCCAGAGCCTGGACTTGAACCCGATCAAACATCTCTGGAGAGACCTGGAAATAGCTGTGATGCAACGCTCCCCCATCCAACCTGACAGAGCTTGAGAGGATCTGCAGAGAAGAATGGGAGAAACTCCCCAAATACAGGTGTGCAAAGCTTGTAGCGTCATACCCAAGATGACTTCAGGCTGTAATCGCAGCCAAGGTGCTTCAACAAATTACTGAGTAAAGGGTCTGAATACTTAAGTGAATGTGATATTTTCAAATCTAAAAAAACTGTTTTTGTTTTGTCATTATGGGTTATTGTGTGTAGACTGACGAGGGAAAAAAACTATTTAATCCATTTTAGAATAAGGCTGTAACGTAACAAAATTTGGAAAAAGTCAAGGGGTCTGAATACTTTCCGAATGCACTGTATACATATTCAGCATTTAGCTGCCATGCATACTGAAATAAAACATAACTAATATTTGGTTCTCTCCTGTCCTTCCTCTGAAGATATGAACACCACAGGTGGAAATGCCTCCTCCCAGTCCTCATGATACTGATTTACGTGCCTGTAACCTTTTTTTTATTTTATTTTTTTTATTTCACCTTTATTTAACCAGGTAAACCAGTTGAGAACAAGTTCTCATTTACAACTGCGACCTGGCCAAGATAAAGCAAAGCAGTGCGATAAAAACAACAACACAGAGTTACATATGGGGTAAAACAAAACAAAGTCAAAAATACAACAGAAATACATATATATACAGTGTGTGCAAATGTAGCAAGTTATGGAGGTAAGGCAATAAATAGGCTATAGTGCAAAATAATTACAATTAGTATTAACACTGGAATGATAGATGTGCAAGAGATGATGTGCAAATAGAGATACTGGGGTACAAATGAGCAAAATAAATAACAATATAGGGATGAGGTAGTTGGGCGGGCTAATTTCAGATGGGCTGTGTACAGGTGCAGTGATCGGTAAGGTGCTCTGACAACTGATGCTTAAAGTTAGTGAGGGAGATAAGTGTCTCCAGCTTCAGAGATTTTTGCAATTTGTTCCAGTCATTGGCAGCAGAGAACTTCACATCTATGTATCCATCAGCCTGGTCTACTTTGTGCTTGGCGTACCCATCCTCAGCTACGTCCTGTGGCTGATCACTACTGGCAACGCCTTGGCCTCTGAGATCTTCATTATCAACATGGCCGCCGCAGAGCTCGTCTTCTCCCTGTGGGTTACGGTTGTAACCACTGTCCACCTCTTCGTCACCGGCCTTCACCTGTACGTGGAAACCATCATCTTGCCTTATGACATCGTCTACTGCTGTGTCTGTTTAGAGCGCTATCTGGCGGTGGTCCACCCTGTGGTCTTCCTGAAGTACAAACCCCTGAGATACAGGGTGGGGTGTTGTCTGGATGATGGTTCTTGGGTCCTCCTGTCTATGGGGGTTGGTGGCATCGGTGTCTGGAAGCGCAGCGGCATTCACCGGTGCTTTTTACGGGTACCTCCCAGAGTTCCCTGTTTCTGGATAATAGAGAGATAGACAGAGGAAAAGGAAGAGAAAGAGGAGGAGAGGAAGAGAGGAGGAGAGGAGAGCGGACTCAGCAGAGGGATGTGCCCCATGAAAAGAAAAATCTCTGTGGTTCTCCTGACAATGCTGATCGACCAGCTCCCATTTGTCGTCATATACTTCCTGTTTGGAAACGTAGATGACTATGTGGACTGTGTCATTGACATTGTTAACATGTCTTTCAGTTGTGCCTGTGGGTTGGTAAAGCCCCTCCTCTACCTCCACAGGGCTGGGAAACTGTCCTGTATCAGAGGTCTCTGAGGAAGAGGTGACACCAGGCCTCACATTCATTTTAACCTTTTATTTGTCTTCATAGATAGAAACTTTGATCGGCAAAATGTTCTTAATCTGAGAATATGCCTGGGTTCAAATACTATTTTAAATGATCTCAAGTACTTTGTCTTGCCTTGCCGGTGGAATTAGTAGAACAGTTCCAAAACTACAAACCCCACCAATCTGGCACCCCAGGCTCCGGGGTGAAGTTTCCCCTTCTGATCTAGGATCAGCTTCCACTCCCCCAATCCTAACCTTTACCATTATTGGGGAAAAAGCAAAACTGACCCAAGATCAGCGTTTAGGAGCAACTTTACCCTACTCCCACCAAGGCATTCTAGATCAGGGCTGTTCAATGTCGGTCCTGGAGGGCTGAAATACTTCTGTTTTCATCCTGTCCTTCTAATAAGGGACTAGTTCAGACCTGGGACACCAGGTGAGTGCAATTAACTACAAGGTAGAAAGAAAAAACGGAAGTGTTTTGGCCATCCAGGTCCGGAATTGAACAGCCCTGGTCTAGAGCAAAGTTCAAAGCAATCATTAGATTTCAAATAGTATTTGAACCCAGGTCTGTTGAGAAGCTGTGTCTAATGTCGAATCAGGAACCCATCTAGAGGAGATAGAAACTGAAGTTGTTCATCTTTAATCTTTGATAGTAAATCACTTTTGATCAGATTTTGATCAACTTGTTTTATCACCCCCAATTGTTCATTTTGTTTCACAGTAGTTTGTTACCACAAGGATTTCCCTTGATTACTCTTTTTCAAAATAATAATGCCTCTTTTTTTAGTTTATTATTATTTGTAGGTTTTTAACAGGTTCTTGGCCGACCAAATTGTCATATCACTACTTTAAACCAAGAGTGCATCTTATTTGCCTACAAACTGACACTCCTCTTGTCGGTGCTCTGGTCGATGTCTGAAATGGCACCCTATACCTTAGATAGTGCACTGTGGTCTAAATCACCAGGTTGACGTGTCACTCAGGTGTGGCAGAGCAGGGCAGGGTCAGGCAGAGATTTGTATATACAGTATTATCTCCAGCACCAGTGACAGACAACCACACCACATCCCAGGGGAGAGGGACGCTGCGTCTACACAGGTTAGCCAAACCTTGGTTTTTTATAAAAATTATAATATTTAAAAATGTTTTAATAAAAAATGTAAACACCAATTGATATACAGTGGGGAAAAAAAGTATTTAGTCAGCCACCAATTGTGTAACTTCTCCCACTTAAAAAGATGAGAGAGGCCTGTAATTTTCATCATAGGTACACGTCAACTATGACAGACAAAATGAGGAAAAAAAATCCAGAAAATCACATTGAAGGATTTTTTATGAATTTATTTGCAAATTATGGTGGAAAATAAGTATTTGGTCAATAACAAAAGTTTCTCAATACTTTGTTATATACCCTTTGTTGGCAATGACACAGGTCAAACGTTTTCTGTAAGTCTTCACAAGGTTTTCACACACTGTTGCTGGTATTTTGGCCCATTCCTCCATGCAGATCTCCTCTAGAGCAGTGATGTTTTGGGGCTGTCGCTGGGCAACACGGACTTTCAACTCCCTCCAAAGATTTTCTATGGGGTTGAGATCTGGAGACTGGCTAAGCCACTCCAGGACCTTGAAATGCTTTTTAGGAAGCCACTCCTTCGTTGCCCGGGCAGTGTGTTTGGGATCATTGTCATGCTGAAAGACCCAGCCACGTTTCATCTTCAATGCCCTTGCTGATGGAAGGAGGTTTTCACTCAAAATCTCACGATACATGGCCCCATTCATTCTTTCCTTTACACGGATCAGTCGTCCAGGTCAACTTTGCAGAAAAACAGCCCCAAAGCATGATGTTTCCACCCCCATGCTTCACAGTAGGTATGGTGTTCTTTGGATGCAACTCAGCATTCTTTGTCCTCCAAACACGACGAGTTGAGTTTTTACCAAAAAGTTATATTTTGGTTTCATCTGACCATATGACATTCTCCCAATCCTCTTCTGGATCATCCAAATGCACTCTAGCAAACTTCAGACGTGCCTGGACATGTACTGGCTTAAGCAGGGGGACACGTCTGGCACTGCAGGATTTGAGTCCCTGGCGGCGTAGTGTGTTACTGATGGTAGGCTTTGTTACTTTGGTCCCAGCTCTCTGTAGGTCATTCACTAGGTCCCCGTGTGGTTCTGGGATTTTTGCTCACCTTGTGATCATTTTGACCCCACGGGGTGAGATCTTGCGTGGAGCCCCAGATCGAGGGAGATTATCAGTGGTCTTGTATGTCTTCCATTTCCTAATAATTGCTCCCACAGTTGATTTCTTCAAACCAAGCTGCTTACCTATTGCAGATTCAGTCTTCCCAGCCTGGTGCAGGTCTACAATTTTGTTTCTGGTGTCCTTTGACAGCTCTTTGGTCTTGGCCATAGTGGAGTTTGGAGTGTGACTGTTTGAGGTTGTGGACAGGTGTCTTGTATACTGATAACAAGTTCAAACAGGTGCCATTAATACAGGTAACGAGTGGAGGACAGAGGAGCCACTTAAAGAAGAAGTTACAGGTCTGTGAGAGCCAGAAATCTTGCTTGTTTGTAGGTGACCAAATACTTATTTTCCACCATAATTTGCAAATAAATTCATAAAAAATCCTACAATGTGATTTTCTGGATTTCTTTTCCTCAATTTGTCTGTCATAGTTGACGTGTACCTATGATGAAAATTACAGGCCTCTCTCATCTTTTTAAGTGGGAGAACTTGCACAATTGGTGGCTGACTAAATACTTTTTTTCCCCACTGTAGATATATGTAGGTTATGACCAAATACATTATATGTAAAACAATATTTTGTATTTTATTTTCATATTGGCAATTTATGCAGATATATGGACACATTTTGATATTTCGTCATGTTTACAAGTGATCATCTCTAGTGCATATATGACCTACAATGGATTGTAAGAGATTGTCTTTCTTAATTTAGCTTCATCAGGTTTTTTGTATGGTTCATTGTGATTTTAGAACGACTGCTCACATCAGCATTTAAAATGTATTTTTCAACCAGGGAACAAAACAAATGATTTACCGGAGTCATATACCTAACACCCTATTGCAGTGGTTACATAATAATTATACGTGCATATATAAGATGAGTAAAGACTGCAATTATAGCTAAATTAATAATTTGCATGATCATGTAGCTTCTCTCTCTCCCCCTCCCTCTCCCCCCCCTCTCTCTCTCTCTCTCTCTCTCTCTCTCTCTCTCTCTCTTTCCCCATCCCTCTATCTCTCTCTCCCTCTCCCCCTCTTTGGCTCTTTCCCTTACATATCTCAAGAACTTCCGCACATTACAGTTACATGCATTGTTGAGATGAACGAATCTACTGTCAGTGATAGGTCCACTCCTCCTCCTATCTCCCTCATTGATCCGGGTGTACAGGGTGTCCTTGAGGCACATTATGTCACCATTTTTACTGCTTCCTTTTCAATCAACATCGTCCTGGGTCTCCCCACCAATGTCTACATCCTGTGGCTGATACTGACCGGAGCTGGAGGGACGATGGCCTCAGAGTTCTTCTCTCTCAACCTGACCGTGTCTGAGATCCTCTTCTGCCTCTTTAATGTCGTCAGCATAGCTGGACTCTATGTCCAGTCTGATTTTGTCCTCAAAGCTTCTCATTTTTCCTTCGGGTTAATTTTCTCTGATCATTTTGATTATCCTGGTGTATGCTGGGGTGTCTCAACTCCCAGTGGCAGTGATGACACTGAGTCAAAGTTATGTTACATATATGGTGTTTTTTTCAGTCATGTCCATTTGTTTCTGCATCAGTGTGATCTCTGGGTTTGTGCAGCCCCTCCTCTACCTCCACAGGGTTGGGAAGCTGCCCTGTATCAGAGGTCTTTAAGAGAAAAAGTCAAATCTCTTCACCCCATTAGTGCCTTAAAAAAGTAGGATATGTCATTATATTTGTGTTCTATGTTTTTCCATAATCACTTGTGAATAAAAATGTATGATTGTTTTCCATGTGGATTTATATATATTTTTCAATTCCTGATGTTTGAATGGATTTCCAATGTAATCAGTGGCCTAAAAAGCAGGGGTTGGGACCGGTTCAAATAACAGAACAGAAAAATAAGATTTTTTTTGAGGAACAGAATCCAAACCCGTGAACAAAACTGATCTATACTTTTCCGGAACAGAAACATTATTTTTAAAAGCATGAGAACTGATTAATTACGCTATTTTACATTCCGGGATTCTTTTTTTTATGTCCGCAAAAATGCAACAAAGCGCTTTTGCAAAGCCCTCACAATGTCACTCAGAAACATATTACATTGTTTACCTAACTTCCATCTGAAAATCCTTGCCAGTGAGTGCCCCTCCCCTTCTGAAGCATAGTCTAGTAGTTTACTGAAGTTACAAGCTTGATTTGGAAATTAGGCAGAGATTGGATTAACATTTTCAATGCTGGTTAAGGATACTATAGTTAATAAGTTTCACATAGGATTCATTAACTACAAAAAGTTAATTAGTGTTTTTATCTCAATTCGGGTGCCGCTTTGCAAACACACATCAGCTAGCTGGTCCAACGTCTGAAGTTCAAAGACATTCACAATTGGAATCCTCCACCTGTAGATTTTTTTTGATAATATTGGGTCTGCAGTTTATGTACCCACATAGAGTGTAAACCAGCCCAAGAACTTCTCAAATCGTACATATTTAGATATATAGGCCTGGGTTCAATCTGATCGTCATTGTTGACAGTGCAGCGTTTAAAGGCAATGGTATCACATTCACGGAGATGGCATCCAAGGTAAACATTGCACATGTCGAATCAATTGGAAATTACCTTTAAATGTCAAGCCTGATATAGCGTGGTTTAGTATTGAATCCCAGACATAATGTACCTGTTTGTAAATAGACCTCGTGTCTTTCTGTTAAAAAGCGTGATATTTTATTGGCAGAGCGAGAGATCATTCAGCTGGCTATTGCAGAATGAATGGCACCAAACATGTACATGTGATTTCCCTTGAAATGATTGATGATGATTGTGCAAGAAAGATACAGTGTAGATATTATTGGGTTGATGTGATTAAATGCATTCTTAATAATGAGCTCCCTGTCTGTCTGTCTTCTTTAAGGATGATAAATAATGGATGTGTCTGTATATTTATAATAAATAATAACAATAACTATAATAACAAATAAAATATATATTTATCCTTGAAATCAATGGGCAGTTCCAGCTATAATGGTCTCATAAAATTGACATTTAATACTTCTGCACTGACTACCATATTGTGTAACTAGAGCCTGGAGTTTTTCCTGAGCTTTTAACCTGACCTGTTCTGGAAAAACTCAGGGCCTTATCCATCCATAACACATTCTACACAGCACAGCATATTCTCTTCAACCATACTAAACATCACTTAGTGTTGTCATAACCAGTGGAAAACATTTGCATGTCAGGAGTGGTCCATTAAGTGAGGTGATGGGCAGCATCAGTTTACAGACGGGAGCAACACAGGTGACTTGGTGGGGGAGGCTGAGGGAGTGGTGTCTGAGGGGGTGGTTGTGAGTAAGGGAGGGAGGGAGGGATTGGAGGGACATCTGCTTGGTACATCAACATACTGCTACCCTTTCTTAGTTTACTACCTCATCCTATTCAGCTGACTAATGCAGAAAGAATGGCAGCAAACATTTACATGTGTTTTCTCTTGAAATGATGGATGATGATTGTGCTTGAAAGTTACAGTGTAGATATTATTGGGTTGATGTGATTAAATGCATTCTTAATGAGGAGCTCCCTGCCTGTCTTCTTTAAAGAGGAAAATGTAACATGTCTGTATATTTATAATAAATAATAACAATAACTATATTGAACATATTCTCTTCAACCATACTAAACATCACTTAGTGTTGTCATAACCAGTGGAAAACATTTGCCTGTCAGGTGTGGTCCATTAAGTGAGGTGATGGGCAGCATCAGTTTACAGACGGGAGCAACACAGGTGACTTGGCGGGGGTGTCTGAGAGTGTGGTTGTAGATGAGGGAGGGAGTGCAGGCAGGAGGGAGGGAGGGAGGGAGGGAGGGAGGGAGGGAGGGAGGGAGGGAGGGGGGAGGCACATCTGTTTGGTACATCAACATACTACTAGACTTTCTTGGTTCAGTACCTCATCCTGATGTTTGTGATGTCATTCTGCTGCTTCTCTGTTCTCAGGGCTCTGAAACGTCCCGGGCTGAGGGAAGGGGACAGGGAGAGGGAGGGGACAGGGAGAGGGAGAGGGAGGGGACAGAGAGAGGGAGGGGACAGGGAGAGGGAGAGGGAGGGGACAGGGATAGGGAGGGGAGAGGGAGGGGACAGGGGAGAGGGAGGGGAGAGGGAGGGGAGAGGTAGGGGACAGGGAGAGGGAGGGGACATATAACATGAAGATGAAGGGGTGTAAAATCATTTTGATGATCCTGGTGTCTATGATGGTGAACTTCCTCCCCATGGTTGTAATGATGTCTTTGTACAATGTCCTTGATCAGATTGTGTTGTTTTGTCACTATCCATTTCTTTCTCCATCATTGTGATCTGTGGTTTTGTGCACAGGGCTAGGACACTGTATCAGCCCCTCCTCTACCTCCACAGGGCTGGGACACTGTCCTGTATCAGCCCCTCCTCTACCTCCACAGGGCTGGGACACTGTTCTGTATCAGCCCCTCCTCTACCTCTACAGGGCTGGGACACTGTCCTGTATCAGGCCCCTTCTAACGCCACAGGGCTGGGACACTGTCCTGTATCAGCCCCTCCTCTACCTCCACAGCGCTGGGACACTGTCCTGTATCAGCCTCTCCTCTACCTCCACAGGGCTGGGACACTGTCCTGTATCAGCCCCTCCTCTACCTCCACAGGGCTGGGACACTGTCCTGTATCAGGGGTCTCTGAGGACGAGGTGACTAAGTCGTTGAGCGAATCGATTGCCTTTTGCGTGGTGTAATTTACTAAAAATATTATTTTTCACCTAATTTAACATTCCGACATAAAAAACACATTGAACATAAAAATAAAAATAAATGTTTTCCAATCTCCAGATGTTAAATTAAGAAACATTACTATAAAACTGTGTATAATTAAAGTAACAGGGTTGACCGTAAAAGAGTGGACCATTTCATCTTAAATCAGCCATAACGCTTGTGACAGAGGGAAAGGAAGTTTGTTGTGAGCAGCAGCGTAGAGCAATTGCATGCAAACAAAAAAATCTAACTTATTTGCCTGCAATCTGACACCGCTCTTGTCTGTGCTCTGCTCTATGTCTAAAATGGCACCCTATACCATATACAATATAGTGCACTAACTTTTATCCCATAGGGCTCTGGTCAAAGCTAGTGCTCTTTATAGGGAATAGGGTGCCATTTTGGATGCTGCGTGGTCTACATCACCAGGTTGAGATGACAGGATACTCAGGTGTGGCAGAGCAGGGCAGAGATATTTAGTATGAGGTCATCAGGTCCAGAACTTGTGAGAGACACAACACACTACACCTCAGAGGACAGAGACACTGAATCAATTGGTTAGTTAAATAGTTTTATTTTGAATTTGAAATGATACTTTTTTCATTTAGAATTTAAATGTCAATTGATAAAGATTTATGTAGCTACGAATACAAACATACATTTTTTTAATCTGAATATTGGCAATCTATGCAAATATGTGGACACATTTTCATATTTTGTCATATTGACAAAGTGATAATCTCTAGTTCACATATCACCTACAAAGGATTGTAAGAGATGATCTTAATTTAATTTCCTCAGGTTTTGTGTGTGCTTTATATTGATTCAAGCAAGGCTGCACACCTAGTTGACGGTACTCAGCGTTTTACGTTTATTTTTCACCCAGAAAGAAAAAGAAGCTTTACCACAGTAATATCTAACACCCTATTGCAGTGGTTACATAATTATTATATAATACGTTTTTAAGATGAGTAAAGACTGATATTATAGCGAGAGAAATACTTTGTTACAATCCTCTCCCCCTCCGTTTCTCTTTTCTCTCTGCCTCGCTCTCTCCCTCCACCTACAA
>NW_028161264.1:0-21845 GCF_964263955.1 Coregonus lavaretus
CACCTGGTCAGGTGAGACAGATCAGGGATAGGTTGTAGGAGGGGGGGGGGGAACATAGGTCAGACTGATCAGAGACCTTGGTCAGACAGATCAGAGACCTGGTCAGGTCAGACAGATCAGAGACTTGGTCAGGTCAGACAGATCAGAGACTTGGTCAGACAGATCAGAGACCTGGTCAGGTCAGACAGATCAGAGACTTGGTCAGACAGATCAGAGACCTGGTCAGGTCAGACAGATCAGAGACCTGGTCAGGTCAGACAGATCAGAGACTTGGTCAGGTCAGACAGATCAGAGACTTGGTCAGACAGATCAGAGACTTGGTCAGGTCAGACAGATCAGAGACTTGGTCAGGTCAGACAGATCAGAGACTTGGTCAGGTCAGACAGATCAGAGACCTGGTCAGACAGATCAGGAGACCTTGGTCAGGTCAGACAGATCAGAGACTTGGTCAGGTCAGACAGATCAGAGACCTGGTCAGGTCAGACAGATCAGAGACCTGGTCAGGTCAGACAGATCAGAGACCTGGTCAGACAGATCAGAGACCTGGTCAGGTCAGACAGATCAGAGACTTGTCAGGTCAGACAGATCAGAGACCTGGTCAGGTCAGACAGATCAGAGACCTGGTCAGGTCAGACAGATCAGAGACCTGGTCAGGTCAGACAGATCAGAGACCTGGTCAGGTCAGACAGATCAGAGACCTGGTCAGGTCAGACAGATCACAGACCTTGGTCAGGTCAGACAGATCAGAGACCTGGTCAGGTCAGACAGATCAGAGACCTGGTCAGGTCAGACAGATCAGAGACTTGGTCAGACAGATCAGAGACCTGGTCAGGTCAGACAGATCAGAGACCTGGTCAGGTCAGACAGATCAGAGACCTGGTCAGGTCAGACAGATCAGAGACTTGGTCAGACAGATCAGAGACCTGGTCAGGTCAGACAGATCAGAGACCTGGTCAGACAGATCAGAGACTTGGTCAGGTCAGACAGATCAGAGACCTGGTCAGGTCAGACAGATCAGAGACCTGGTCAGGTCAGACAGATCAGAGACCTGGTCAGGTCAGACAGATCAGAGACCTGGTCAGGTCAGACAGATCAGAGACCTGGTCAGGTCAGACAGATCAGAGACCTGGTCAGGTCAGACAGATCAGAGACCTGGTCAGACAGATCAGAGACTTGGTCAGGTCAGACAGATCAGAGATCGGTGATAGGTGGAGAACAGTAGTGAGAGTGTCAGACGTCAGACACCAGGGCTCTGTTCAGTAGGGGCATACCGTAACAAAAAAAGCTTAGCAAAGTAAAAGGAAAATCTGTGTTCTTATTGGACAAGTTCAGATGGTGCCTCTTGCACCTGATCAGACTCTTAGTACGGTGAAATGAACCGAGAGAATGCTGAGAAAGACGGAGAGAAGGAGAAGGCTAACACAAGGAGCGTAGTGGTCTAGCTGATCGATAATGCAGCGCCCCTGTTACTGAGAGAGGGAAGAGAGATGGGGAGAGAAGGTGATTGTGCTGTTAAACAACAGCTTACTGAGGTAAAACACAAGACTCAACATGTTAAACAACAGCTTACTGAGGTAAAACACAAGACTAAACATGTTAAACAACAGCTTACTGAGGTAAAACACAAGACTAAACATGTTAAACAACAGCTCACTGAGGTAAAACACAAGACTAAACATGTTAAACAACAGCTCACTGAGGTAAAACACAAGACTAAACATGTTAAACAACAGCTTACTGAGGTAAAACACAAGACTAAACATGTTTAACAACAGCTCACTGAGGTAAAACACAAGACTCAACATGTTAAACAACAGCTCACTGAGGTAAAACACAAGACTCTAAACATGTTAAACAACAGCTCACTGAGGTAAAACACAAGACTCAACATGTTAAACAACAGCTTACTGAGGTAAAACACAAGACTCAACATGTTAAACAACAGCTCACTGAGGTAAAACACAAGACTCTAAACATGTTAAACAACAGCTCACTGAGGTAAAACACAAGACTCAACATGTTAAACAACAGCTTACTGAGGTAAAACACAAGACTAAACATGTTAAACAACAGCTTACTGAAGTAAAACACAAGACTAAACATGTTTAACAACAGCTCACGGAGGTAAAACACAAGACTAAACATGTTAAACAACAGCTCACTGAGGTAAAACACAAGACTCAACATGTTAAACAACAGCTTACTGAGGTAAAACACAAGACCAAACATGTTAAACAACAGCTCACTGAGGTAAAACACAAGACTCAACATGTTAAACAACAGCTCACTGAGGTAAAACACAAGACTCAACATGTTAAACAACAGCTTACTGAGGTAAAACACAAGACTCAACATGTTAAACAACAGCTTACTGAGGTAAAACACAAGACTAAACATGTTAAACAACAGCTTACTGAGGTAAAACACAAGACTAAACATGTTAAACAACAGCTTACTGAAGTAAAACACAAGACTAAACATGTTTAACAACAGCTCACTGAGGTAAAACACAAGACTAAACATGTTAAACAACAGCTCACTGAGGTAAAACACAAGACCAAACATGTTAAACAACAGCTCACTGAGGTAAAACACAAGACTCAACATGTTAAACAACAGCTCACTGAGGTAAAACACAAGACTCTAAACATGTTAAACAACAGCTTACTGAGGTAAAACACAAGACTAAACATGTTTAACAACAGCTTACTGAGGTAAAACACAAGACTAAACATGTTAAACAACAGCTTACTGAGGTAAAACACAAGACTAAACATGTTAAACAACAGCTCACTGAGGTAAAACACAAGACTAAACATGTTAAACAACAGCTTACTGAGGTAAAACACAAGACTAAACATGTTAACAACAGCTTACTGAGGTAAAACACAAGACTAAACATGTTAAACAACAGCTTACTGAGGTAAAACACAAGACTAAACATGTTAAACAACAGCTTACTGAAGTAAAACACAAGACTAAACATGTTTAACAACAGCTCACTGAGGTAAAACACAAGACTAAACATGTTAAACAACAGCTCACTGAGGTAAAACACAAGACTCAACATGTTAAACAACAGCTTACTGAGGTAAAACACAAGACTCTAAACATGTTAAACAACAGCTTACTGAGGTAAAACACAAGACTCTAAACATGTTAAACAACAGCTCACTGAGGTAAAACACGAGACTCAACATGTTAAACAACAGCTCACTGAGGTAAAACACAAGACTAAACATGTTAAACAACAGCTCACTGAGGTAAAACACAAGACTCAACATGTTAAACAACAGCTCACTGAGGTAAAACACAAGACTAAACATGTTAAACAACAGCTCACTGAGGTAAAACACAAGACTCAACATGTTAAACAACAGCTCACTGAGGTAAAACACAAGACTCAACATGTTAAACAACAGCTCACTGAGGTAAAACACAAGACTAAACATGTTAAACAACAGCTCACTGAGGTAAAACACAAGACTCTAAACATGTTTAACAACAGCTTACTGAGGTAAAACACAAGACTAAACATGTTAAACAACAGCTTACTGAGGTAAAACACAAGACTAAACATGTTAAACAACAGCTCACTGAGGTAAAACACAAGACTAAACATGTTGGGGTCCTCTGTAGCTCAATTGGTAGAGCATGGCGCTTGTAACACCAGGGTAGTGGGTTCGATCCCCGTGACCACCCATATGTAAAAATGTATGCGCACATGACTGTAAGTCGCTTTGGATAAAAGCGTCTGCTAAATGGCATATTATTATTATTATTATTATTATTATTATTATTATTATTATTATTATGTTTAACAACAGCTTACTGAGGTAAAACACAAGACTCAACATGTTAAACAACAGCTCACTGAGGTAAAACACAAGACTCAACATGTTAAACAACAGCTCACTGAGGTAAAACACAAGACTCAACATGTTAAACAACAGCTTACTGAGGTAAAACACAAGACTCAACATGTTAAACAACAGCTTACTGAGGTAAAACACAAGACTCAACATGTTAAACAACAGCTCACTGAGGTAAAATACAAGACTAAACATGTTAAACAACAGCTTACTGAGGTAAAACACAAGACTCAACATGTTAAACAACAGCTTACTGAGGTAAAACACAAGACTCAACATGTTAAACAACAGCTTACTGAGGTAAAACACAAGACTCAACATGTTAAACAACAGCTCACTGAGGTAAAACACAAGACTCAACATGTTAAACAACAATTTACTGAGGTAAAACACAAGACTCAACATGTTAAACAACAGCTTACTGAGGTAAAACACAAGACTCAACATGTTAAACAACAGCTTACTGAGGTAAAACACAAGACTCAACATGTTAAACAACAGCTCACTGAGGTAAAACACAAGACTCAACATGTTAAACAACAGCTTACTGAGGTAAAACACAAGACTAAACATGTTTAACAACAGCTCACTGAGGTAAAACACAAGACTCAACATGTTAAACAACAGCTCACTGAGGTAAAACACAAGACTCTAAACATGTTAAACAACAGCTCACTGAGGTAAAACACAAGACTCAACATGTTAAACAACAGCTTACTGAGGTAAAACACAAGACTCAACATGTTAAACAACAGCTCACTGAGGTAAAACACAAGACTCTAAACATGTTAAACAACAGCTCACTGAGGTAAAACACAAGACTCAACATGTTAAACAACAGCTTACTGAGGTAAAACACAAGACTAAACATGTTAAACAACAGCTTACTGAAGTAAAACACAAGACTAAACATGTTTAACAACAGCTCACTGAGGTAAAACACAAGACTAAACATGTTAAACAACAGCTCACTGAGGTAAAACACAAGACTCAACATGTTAAACAACAGCTTACTGAGGTAAAACACAAGACCAAACATGTTAAACAACAGCTCACTGAGGTAAAACACAAGACTCAACATGTTAAACAACAGCTCACTGAGGTAAAACACAAGACTCAACATGTTAAACAACAGCTTACTGAGGTAAAACACAAGACTCAACATGTTAAACAACAGCTTACTGAGGTAAAACACAAGACTAAACATGTTAAACAACAGCTTACTGAGGTAAAACACAAGACTAAACATGTTAAACAACAGCTTACTGAAGTAAAACACAAGACTAAACATGTTTAACAACAGCTCACTGAGGTAAAACACAAGACTAAACATGTTAAACAACAGCTCACTGAGGTAAAACACAAGACCAAACATGTTAAACAACAGCTCACTGAGGTAAAACACAAGACTCAACATGTTAAACAACAGCTCACTGAGGTAAAACACAAGACTCTAAACATGTTAAACAACAGCTTACTGAGGTAAAACACAAGACTAAACATGTTTAACAACAGCTTACTGAGGTAAAACACAAGATAAACATGTTAAACAACAGCTTACTGAGGTAAAACACAAGACTAAACATGTTAAACAACAGCTCACTGAGGTAAAACACAAGACTAAACATGTTAAACAACAGCTTACTGAGGTAAAACACAAGACTAAACATGTTTAACAACAGCTTACTGAGGTAAAACACAAGACTAAACATGTTAAACAACAGCTTACTGAGGTAAAACACAAGACTAAACATGTTAAACAACAGCTTACTGAAGTAAAACACAAGACTAAACATGTTTAACAACAGCTCACTGAGGTAAAACACAAGACTAAACATGTTAAACAACAGCTCACTGAGGTAAAACACAAGACTCAACATGTTAAACAACAGCTTACTGAGGTAAAACACAAGACTCTAAACATGTTAAACAACAGCTTACTGAGGTAAAACACAAGACTCTAAACATGTTAAACAACAGCTCACTGAGGTAAAACACGAGACTCAACATGTTAAACAACAGCTCACTGAGGTAAAACACAAGACTAAACATGTTAAACAACAGCTCACTGAGGTAAAACACAAGACTCAACATGTTAAACAACAGCTCACTGAGGTAAAACACAAGACTAAACATGTTAAACAACAGCTCACTGAGGTAAAACACAAGACTCAACATGTTAAACAACAGCTCACTGAGGTAAAACACAAGACTCAACATGTTAAACAACAGCTCACTGAGGTAAAACACAAGACTAAACATGTTAAACAACAGCTCACTGAGGTAAAACACAAGACTCTAAACATGTTTAACAACAGCTTACTGAGGTAAAACACAAGACTAAACATGTTAAACAACAGCTTACTGAGGTAAAACACAAGACTAAACATGTTAAACAACAGCTCACTGAGGTAAAACACAAGACTAAACATGTTGGGGTCCTCTGTAGCTCAATTGGTAGAGCATGGCGCTTGTAACACCAGGGTAGTGGGTTCGATCCCCGTGACCACCCATATGTAAAAATGTATGCGCACATGACTGTAAGTCGCTTTGGATAAAAGCGTCTGCTAAATGGCATATTATTATTATTATTATTATTATTATTATTATTATTATTATTATTATTATTATTATTATTATTATGTTTAACAACAGCTTACTGAGGTAAAACACAAGACTCAACATGTTAAACAACAGCTCACTGAGGTAAAACACAAGACTCAACATGTTAAACAACAGCTCACTGAGGTAAAACACAAGACTCAACATGTTAAACAACAGCTTACTGAGGTAAAACACAAGACTCAACATGTTAAACAACAGCTTACTGAGGTAAAACACAAGACTCAACATGTTAAACAACAGCTCACTGAGGTAAAACACAAGACTAAACATGTTAAACAACAGCTTACTGAGGTAAAACACAAGACTCAACATGTTAAACAACAGCTTACTGAGGTAAAACACAAGACTCAACATGTTAAACAACAGCTTACTGAGGTAAAACACAAGACTCAACATGTTAAACAACAGCTCACTGAGGTAAAACACAAGACTCAACATGTTAAACAACAATTTACTGAGGTAAAACACAAGACTCAACATGTTAAACAACAGCTTACTGAGGTAAAACACAAGACTAAACATGTTAAACAACAGCTCACTGAGGTAAAACACAAGACTAAACATGTTAAACAACAGCTCACTGAGGTAAAACACAAGACTAAACATGTTAAACAACAGCTTACTGAGGTAAAACACAAGACTAAACATGTTAAACAACAGCTCACTGAGGTAAAACACAAGACTAAACATGTTAAACAACAGCTTACTGAGGTAAAACACAAGACTCAACATGTTAAACAACAGCTTACTGAGGTAAAACACAAGACTCAACATGTTAAACAACAGCTTACTGAGGTAAAACACAAGACTAAACATGTTAAACAACAGCTCACTGAGGTAAAACACAAGACTAAACATGTTAAACAACAGCTCACTGAGGTAAAACACAAGACTCTAAACATGTTTAACAACAGCTTACTGAGGTAAAACACAAGACTAAACATGTTAAACAACAGCTTACTGAGGTAAAACACAAGACTAAACATGTTAAACAACAGCTCACTGAGGTAAAACACAAGACTAAACATGTTGGGGTCCTCTGTAGCTCAATTGGTAGAGTATGGCGCTTGTAACACCAGGGTAGTGGGTTCGATCCCCGTGACCACCCATATGTAAAAATGTATGCGCACATGACTGTAAGTCGCTTTGGATAAAAGCGTCTGCTAAATGGCATATTATTATTATTATTATTATTATTATTATTATGTTTAACAACAGCTTACTGAGGTAAAACACAAGACTCAACATGTTAAACAACAGCTCACTGAGGTAAAACACAAGACTCAACATGTTAAACAACAGCTTACTGAGGTAATACACAAGACTAAACATGTTTAACAACAGCTTACTGAGGTAAAACACAAGACTCAACATGTTAAACAACAGCTTACTGAGGTAAAACACAAGACTCAACATGTTAAACAACAGCTCACTGAGGTAAAACACAAGACTAAACATGTTAAACAACAGCTTACTGAGGTAAAACACAAGACTCTAAACATGTTAAACAACAGCTTACTGAGGTAAAACACAAGACTCTAAACATGTTTAACAACAGTTTACTGAGGTAAAACACAAGACTCTAAACATGTTTAACAACAGCTTACTGAGGTAAAACACAAGACTAAACATGTTAAACAACAGCTCACTGAGGTAAAACACAAGACTCAACATGTTAAACAACAGCTTACTGAGGTAAAACACAAGACTCAACATGTTAAACAACAGCTTACTGAGGTAAAACACAAGACTCAACATGTTAAACAACAGCTCACTGAGGTAAAACACAAGACTAAACATGTTAAACAACAGCTTACTGAGGTAAAACACAAGACTCAACATGTTAAACAACAGCTTACTGAGGTAAAACACAAGACTCAACATGTTAAACAACAGCTTACTGAGGTAAAACACAAGACTCAACATGTTAAACAACAGCTCACTGAGGTAAAACACAAGACTCAACATGTTAAACAACAATTTACTGAGGTAAAACACAAGACTCAACATGTTAAACAACAGCTTACTGAGGTAAAACACAAGACTCAACATGTTAAACAACAGCTTACTGAGGTAAAACACAAGACTCAACATGTTAAACAACAGCTCACTGAGGTAAAACACAAGACTCAACATGTTAAACAACAGCTTACTGAGGTAAAACACAAGACTAAACATGTTTAACAACAGCTCACTGAGGTAAAACACAAGACTCAACATGTTAAACAACAGCTCACTGAGGTAAAACACAAGACTCTAAACATGTTAAACAACAGCTCACTGAGGTAAAACACAAGACTCAACATGTTAAACAACAGCTTACTGAGGTAAAACACAAGACTCAACATGTTAAACAACAGCTCACTGAGGTAAAACACAAGACTCTAAACATGTTAAACAACAGCTCACTGAGGTAAAACACAAGACTCAACATGTTAAACAACAGCTTACTGAGGTAAAACACAAGACTAAACATGTTAAACAACAGCTTACTGAAGTAAAACACAAGACTAAACATGTTTAACAACAGCTCACTGAGGTAAAACACAAGACTAAACATGTTAAACAACAGCTCACTGAGGTAAAACACAAGACTCAACATGTTAAACAACAGCTTACTGAGGTAAAACACAAGACCAAACATGTTAAACAACAGCTCACTGAGGTAAAACACAAGACTCAACATGTTAAACAACAGCTCACTGAGGTAAAACACAAGACTCAACATGTTAAACAACAGCTTACTGAGGTAAAACACAAGACTCAACATGTTAAACAACAGCTTACTGAGGTAAAACACAAGACTAAACATGTTAAACAACAGCTTACTGAGGTAAAACACAAGACTAAACATGTTAAACAACAGCTTACTGAAGTAAAACACAAGACTAAACATGTTTAACAACAGCTCACTGAGGTAAAACACAAGACTAAACATGTTAAACAACAGCTCACTGAGGTAAAACACAAGACCAAACATGTTAAACAACAGCTCACTGAGGTAAAACACAAGACTCAACATGTTAAACAACAGCTCACTGAGGTAAAACACAAGACTCTAAACATGTTAAACAACAGCTTACTGAGGTAAAACACAAGACTAAACATGTTTAACAACAGCTTACTGAGGTAAAACACAAGACTAAACATGTTAAACAACAGCTTACTGAGGTAAAACACAAGACTAAACATGTTAAACAACAGCTCACTGAGGTAAAACACAAGACTAAACATGTTAAACAACAGCTTACTGAGGTAAAACACAAGACTAAACATGTTTAACAACAGCTTACTGAGGTAAAACACAAGACTAAACATGTTAAACAACAGCTTACTGAGGTAAAACACAAGACTAAACATGTTAAACAACAGCTTACTGAAGTAAAACACAAGACTAAACATGTTTAACAACAGCTCACTGAGGTAAAACACAAGACTAAACATGTTAAACAACAGCTCACTGAGGTAAAACACAAGACTCAACATGTTAAACAACAGCTTACTGAGGTAAAACACAAGACTCTAAACATGTTAAACAACAGCTTACTGAGGTAAAACACAAGACTCTAAACATGTTAAACAACAGCTCACTGAGGTAAAACACGAGACTCAACATGTTAAACAACAGCTCACTGAGGTAAAACACAAGACTAAACATGTTAAACAACAGCTCACTGAGGTAAAACACAAGACTCAACATGTTAAACAACAGCTCACTGAGGTAAAACACAAGACTAAACATGTTAAACAACAGCTCACTGAGGTAAAACACAAGACTCAACATGTTAAACAACAGCTCACTGAGGTAAAACACAAGACTCAACATGTTAAACAACAGCTCACTGAGGTAAAACACAAGACTAAACATGTTAAACAACAGCTCACTGAGGTAAAACACAAGACTCTAAACATGTTTAACAACAGCTTACTGAGGTAAAACACAAGACTAAACATGTTAAACAACAGCTTACTGAGGTAAAACACAAGACTAAACATGTTAAACAACAGCTCACTGAGGTAAAACACAAGACTAAACATGTTGGGGTCCTCTGTAGCTCAATTGGTAGAGCATGGCGCTTGTAACACCAGGGTAGTGGGTTCGATCCCCGTGACCACCCATATGTAAAAATGTATGCGCACATGACTGTAAGTCGCTTTGGATAAAAGCGTCTGCTAAATGGCATATTATTATTATTATTATTATTATTATTATTATTATTATGTTTAACAACAGCTTACTGAGGTAAAACACAAGACTCAACATGTTAAACAACAGCTCACTGAGGTAAAACACAAGACTCAACATGTTAAACAACAGCTCACTGAGGTAAAACACAAGACTCAACATGTTAAACAACAGCTTACTGAGGTAAAACACAAGACTCAACATGTTAAACAACAGCTTACTGAGGTAAAACACAAGACTCAACATGTTAAACAACAGCTCACTGAGGTAAAACACAAGACTAAACATGTTAAACAACAGCTTACTGAGGTAAAACACAAGACTCAACATGTTAAACAACAGCTTACTGAGGTAAAACACAAGACTCAACATGTTAAACAACAGCTTACTGAGGTAAAACACAAGACTCAACATGTTAAACAACAGCTCACTGAGGTAAAACACAAGACTCAACATGTTAAACAACAATTTACTGAGGTAAAACACAAGACTCAACATGTTAAACAACAGCTTACTGAGGTAAAACACAAGACTAAACATGTTAAACAACAGCTCACTGAGGTAAAACACAAGACTAAACATGTTAAACAACAGCTCACTGAGGTAAAACACAAGACTAAACATGTTAAACAACAGCTTACTGAGGTAAAACACAAGACTAAACATGTTAAACAACAGCTCACTGAGGTAAAACACAAGACTAAACATGTTAAACAACAGCTTACTGAGGTAAAACACAAGACTCAACATGTTAAACAACAGCTTACTGAGGTAAAACACAAGACTCAACATGTTAAACAACAGCTTACTGAGGTAAAACACAAGACTAAACATGTTAAACAACAGCTCACTGAGGTAAAACACAAGACTAAACATGTTAAACAACAGCTCACTGAGGTAAAACACAAGACTCTAAACATGTTTAACAACAGCTTACTGAGGTAAAACACAAGACTAAACATGTTAAACAACAGCTTACTGAGGTAAAACACAAGACTCAACATGTTAAACAACAGCTTACTGAGGTAAAACACAAGACTAAACATGTTAAACAACAGCTTACTGAGGTAAAACACAAGACTAAACATGTTAAACAACAGCTTACTGAAGTAAAACACAAGACTAAACATGTTTAACAACAGCTCACTGAGGTAAAACACAAGACTAAACATGTTAAACAACAGCTCACTGAGGTAAAACACAAGACCAAACATGTTAAACAACAGCTCACTGAGGTAAAACACAAGACTCAACATGTTAAACAACAGCTCACTGAGGTAAAACACAAGACTCTAAACATGTTAAACAACAGCTTACTGAGGTAAAACACAAGACTAAACATGTTTAACAACAGCTTACTGAGGTAAAACACAAGACTAAACATGTTAAACAACAGCTTACTGAGGTAAAACACAAGACTAAACATGTTAAACAACAGCTCACTGAGGTAAAACACAAGACTAAACATGTTAAACAACAGCTTACTGAGGTAAAACACAAGACTAAACATGTTTAACAACAGCTTACTGAGGTAAAACACAAGACTAAACATGTTAAACAACAGCTTACTGAGGTAAAACACAAGACTAAACATGTTAAACAACAGCTTACTGAAGTAAAACACAAGACTAAACATGTTTAACAACAGCTCACTGAGGTAAAACACAAGACTAAACATGTTAAACAACAGCTCACTGAGGTAAAACACAAGACTCAACATGTTAAACAACAGCTTACTGAGGTAAAACACAAGACTCTAAACATGTTAAACAACAGCTTACTGAGGTAAAACACAAGACTCTAAACATGTTAAACAACAGCTCACTGAGGTAAAACACGAGACTCAACATGTTAAACAACAGCTCACTGAGGTAAAACACAAGACTAAACATGTTAAACAACAGCTCACTGAGGTAAAACACAAGACTCAACATGTTAAACAACAGCTCACTGAGGTAAAACACAAGACTAAACATGTTAAACAACAGCTCACTGAGGTAAAACACAAGACTCAACATGTTAAACAACAGCTCACTGAGGTAAAACACAAGACTCAACATGTTAAACAACAGCTCACTGAGGTAAAACACAAGACTAAACATGTTAAACAACAGCTCACTGAGGTAAAACACAAGACTCTAAACATGTTTAACAACAGCTTACTGAGGTAAAACACAAGACTAAACATGTTAAACAACAGCTTACTGAGGTAAAACACAAGACTAAACATGTTAAACAACAGCTCACTGAGGTAAAACACAAGACTAAACATGTTGGGGTCCTCTGTAGCTCAATTGGTAGAGCATGGCGCTTGTAACACCAGGGTAGTGGGTTCGATCCCCGTGACCACCCATATGTAAAAATGTATGCGCACATGACTGTAAGTCGCTTTGGATAAAAGCGTCTGCTAAATGGCATATTATTATTATTATTATTATTATTATTATTATTATTATGTTTAACAACAGCTTACTGAGGTAAAACACAAGACTCAACATGTTAAACAACAGCTCACTGAGGTAAAACACAAGACTCAACATGTTAAACAACAGCTCACTGAGGTAAAACACAAGACTCAACATGTTAAACAACAGCTTACTGAGGTAAAACACAAGACTCAACATGTTAAACAACAGCTTACTGAGGTAAAACACAAGACTCAACATGTTAAACAACAGCTCACTGAGGTAAAACACAAGACTAAACATGTTAAACAACAGCTTACTGAGGTAAAACACAAGACTCAACATGTTAAACAACAGCTTACTGAGGTAAAACACAAGACTCAACATGTTAAACAACAGCTTACTGAGGTAAAACACAAGACTCAACATGTTAAACAACAGCTCACTGAGGTAAAACACAAGACTCAACATGTTAAACAACAATTTACTGAGGTAAAACACAAGACTCAACATGTTAAACAACAGCTTACTGAGGTAAAACACAAGACTAAACATGTTAAACAACAGCTCACTGAGGTAAAACACAAGACTAAACATGTTAAACAACAGCTCACTGAGGTAAAACACAAGACTAAACATGTTAAACAACAGCTTACTGAGGTAAAACACAAGACTAAACATGTTAAACAACAGCTCACTGAGGTAAAACACAAGACTAAACATGTTAAACAACAGCTTACTGAGGTAAAACACAAGACTCAACATGTTAAACAACAGCTTACTGAGGTAAAACACAAGACTCAACATGTTAAACAACAGCTTACTGAGGTAAAACACAAGACTAAACATGTTAAACAACAGCTCACTGAGGTAAAACACAAGACTAAACATGTTAAACAACAGCTCACTGAGGTAAAACACAAGACTCTAAACATGTTTAACAACAGCTTACTGAGGTAAAACACAAGACTAAACATGTTAAACAACAGCTTACTGAGGTAAAACACAAGACTAAACATGTTAAACAACAGCTCACTGAGGTAAAACACAAGACTAAACATGTTGGGGTCCTCTGTAGCTCAATTGGTAGAGTATGGCGCTTGTAACACCAGGGTAGTGGGTTCGATCCCCGTGACCACCCATATGTAAAAATGTATGCGCACATGACTGTAAGTCGCTTTGGATAAAAGCGTCTGCTAAATGGCATATTATTATTATTATTATTATTATTATTATTATTATGTTTAACAACAGCTTACTGAGGTAAAACACAAGACTCAACATGTTAAACAACAGCTCACTGAGGTAAAACACAAGACTCAACATGTTAAACAACAGCTTACTGAGGTAATACACAAGACTAAACATGTTTAACAACAGCTTACTGAGGTAAAACACAAGACTCTAAACATGTTAAACAACAGCTTACTGAGGTAAAACACAAGACTCTAAACATGTTTAACAACAGCTTACTGAGGTAAAACACAAGACTAAACATGTTAAACAACAGCTTACTGAGGTAAAACACAAGACTATAAACATGTTTAACAACAGCTCACTAAGGTAGAACACAAGACTAAACATGTTAAACAACAGCTCACTGAGGTAAAACACAAGACTAAACATGTTAACAAAAGCTTACTGAGGTAAAACACAAGACTCTAAACATGTTAAACAACAGCGTACTGAGGTAAAACACAAGACTAAACATGTTAAACAACAGCTCACTGAGGTAAAACACAAGACTCTAAACATCTTAAACAACAGCTTACTGAGGTAAAACACAAGGCTCTAAACATGTTTAACAACAGCTCACTGAGGTAAAACACAAGACTAAACATGTTAATCAACAGCTCACTGAGGTAAAACAAGACTAAACATGTTAAAAAACAGTTTACTGAGGTAAAACACAAGATTCAACATGTTAAACAACAGCTCACTGAGGTAAAACACAAGACTAAACATGTTAAACAACAGCTCACTGAGGTAAAACACAAGACTAAACATGTTAAACAACAGCTCACTGAGGTAAAACACAAGACTCTAAACATGTTAAACAACAGCTTACTGAGGTAAAACACAAGACTCAACATGTTAAACAACAGCTTACTGAGGTAAAACACAAGAATCTAAACATGTTAAACAACAGCTTACTGAGGTAAAACACAAGACTCTAAACATGTTAAACAACAGCTTACTGAGGTAAAACACAAGACTCTAAACATGTTAAACAACAGCTTACTGAGGTAAAACACACGACTCTAAACATGTTAAACAACAGCTTACTGAGGTAAAACACAAGACTCTAAACATGTTAAACAACAGCTTACTGAGGTAAAACACAAGACTCAACATGTTAAACAACAGCTTACTGAGGTAAAACACAAGACTCTAAACATGTTAAACAACAGCTTACTGAGGTAAAACCCAAGACTCTAAACATGTTAAACAACAGCTTACTGAGGTAAAACACAAGACTCTAAACATGTTAAACAACAGCTTACTGAGGTAAAACACAAGACTCTAAACATGTTAAACAACAGCTTACTGAGGTAAAACACAAGACTCTAAACATGTTAAACAACAGCTTACTGAGGTAAAACACAAGACTAAACATGTTAAACAACAGCTCACTGAGGTAAAACACAAGACCAAACATGTTAAACAACAATTTACTGAGTTAAAACACAAGACTAAACATGTTAAGCAACAATTTACTGAGTTAAAACACAAGACTAAACATGTTAAACAACAGCTCACTGAGGTAAAACACAAGACTCAACATGTTAAACAACAGCTCACTGAGGTAAAACACAAGACTCAACATGTTAAACAACAGCTTACTGAGGTAAAACACAAGACTGTAAACATGTTAAACAACAGCTTACTGAGGTAAAACACAAGACTCAACATGTTAAACAACAGCTCACTGAGGTAAAACACAAGACTCAACATGTTAAACAACAGCTTACTGAGGTAAAACACAAGACTCTAAACATGTTAAACAACAGCTTACTGAGGTAAAACACAAGACTCAACATGTTAAACAACAGCTCACTGAGGTAAAACACAAGACCAAACATGTTAAACAACAATTTACTGAGTTAAAACACAAGACTAAACATGTTAAGCAACAATTTACTGAGTTAAAACACAAGACTAAACATGTTAAACAACAGCTCACTGAGGTAAAACACAAGACTCAACTCTAAACAACACCTAGACTAGAGGATGGTTACGGGCAGGAGAGAGAGAGAGAGAAAGAGAGAGGAGAGAGAGAGAGAGAGAGAGAGAGAGAGAGAGAGAGAGAGAGAGAGAGAGAGAGAGAGAGAGAGAGAGAGAGAGAGGAGAGAGAGAGAGAGAGACAGAGAGAGAGAGAGAGAGAGAGACAGAGACAGAGAGAGACAGAGAGAGAGGGAGAGAGAGAGAGAGAGACAGAGAGAGAGAGAGAGAGAGATACAGAGACAGAGAGAGACAGAGAGAGAGAGAGAGAGAGAGAGAGAGACAGAGAGAGAGAGAACAGTGGATGTGTGCTGACTGAGTGTTTGCAGCTGAGTGTGTTCCCTCCAGTCCAGTCAGTGTGCTGACGCAGTATAGATGGTCTATAGTCAGAATGAAAAATGTATGCACTCACTAACTGTAAATCGCTCTGGACTAAAAAGTAAAATGTAGTCTGTAGGGACAACTGGACCGCTGGCTTTATTAGTGTTGTGTTGCTAGTGCAGCACTTTATAAGCTCTCCAGTGAACTGGACTAGGGTTGCAAAATGTGTTCAATAAATTCCCTGGTGTTCCCTAAATCCTGGTTGGATGGTTCCCAGAATCAGGAGGAAATAAGCAGGATATCTGGAATCCTTCAACCAGGATTTCTGGCACACCGGGGGAATTTGTTGAAAGTGAACGGAACTTTGCAACCCTAAACTGGACACACACACACACACACACACACACACACACACACACAGCCTAACGTAGCTGGTCTGTTCTCCCTCTACAGGAGGAGGAACGCCAGTGCAGCCAGGAGGAGGAGCTTCTGTCACCAAGGAAGATGTCCGTATCCAGGATGCATTCTCTCCCTAACGACAGCTACATGTTTCCTCCTGTACGACCTGCTAGCTCCACCTACCCTCTACAGGAGGATCACACCAGCCCCCTGCACCAAGCCTCAGGTACACACACACACACACACACTCTTATTTAGGGGTTGCAAAGGGAGGGTAAATTACCGGTAACTTTCAAAGTTTACCGGTAAACTACTGGAATTTGGGGGAAACTTTCAGGGATTTCATGGAATTTTCATAACATGTTAAATATATCCAATAATAAAATAAGCTATTTTATATTTTTAAAATCATAATGACAAAGATGGTGAACATTCTCCTAAATACAACCCCGATAAACGTAGTGAATACCGTTTGTGTTTAATATGAGGGTTTCAGCATGAAATATCCTTTTTATTTTTACACACTTTTTTATTTATTTGACTATGTCAATATGTCTTTGTTGTAAATATTTTGGCGCCAAACTGGTGGCAGTTGTGAAAAGGTCAATAGTTGGAAGAGCTGCAGTTCATTGAAAATAATGCCATTGTTGCTTTGATGCTTTTTTTTTTTCATTCATTTGGGCTATTTTCCTCTTGAACCGGATGGTCTATCCACTAGATGCTCTTAGACACAGATATAAAGATTTAAGAAAAAAATGAATATTTTATATGAATACATTTTTTGAAAAATTATTCTAGTATAAATTAGCAAAGTTACCATAGATTGCATTATTTGGTTTAACATTGACATTTTTGTCATTTAGCAGACGCTCTTATCCAGAGCAACTTACAGTTTTTTTTTTATACTGGCCCCCCATGGGAATCGAACCCACAACCCTGGCGTTGCAAACGCCATGCTCTATCAACTGAGCTACATCCCTGCCGGCCATTCCCTCCCCTACCCTGGACGACGCTGAGCCAATTGTGCGCCGCCCATGAGTCTCCCGGTCGCGGCCGGCTGCGACAGAGCCTGGATTCGAACCAGGATCTCTAGTGGCACAGTTAGCACTGCGATGCAGTGCCTTAGACCACTGCGCCACTCGGGAGCTAGTTTTGCAACCATACATACTCTTATTAAAGAATTAAAACTTTAAAAAGCATAAAATCACTGATGATGTGTCCAGGAGCATCAAGAGATGGATCCCATTCAATCACTTTGCCCGGCGAAACCAGTGACGACCAGGAACAGAGTGGGGATGGGGTGGAGAAAACTGTGGACAGCTCAGAAAAACCCAAACCGCTTCCTCTGTGAGGAGGAGGAGACCCAAAACGATGCTATAAATTAGGAATGTGTTCTCAGTCAACTTAACTGGTAAAATACAAATTAAAAACATGTCTTACCTTTTTGTAGTTAATAAATCCAATGTGAAAAGGGATAACTATAGTATCCTTAACTAGCATTGAAAAAGTTAATCCATTCTTCTCTAATTATAAATATGTCATTAATTAATTAATCTGTAACGTCAGTAGCTACAGAGGGAGGGGGAGGGGCAGAGGGAGGGGCAGGGGGAGGGGCAGGGGGAGGGGCAGGGGGAGGGGCAGATGGAGGGGGAGGGGCAGAGGGAGGGGGAGGGGGAGGGGCAGAGGGAGGGGCAGGGGGAGGGGCAGATGGAGGGGGAGGGGCAGAGGGAGGGGGAGGGGCAGAGGGAGGGGAGGGGCAGAGGGAGGGGGAGGGGCCTACACACACACTGGCAAAGATTTTCAGCTGGCAGGCAGGGGGAGGGGCAGGGGGAGGGGGAGGGGCAGAGGGAGGGGCAGGGGGAGGGGCAGAGGGAGGGGGAGGGGCAGAGGGAGGGGAGGGGCAGTGGGAGGGGGAGGGGCCTACACACACACTGGCAAAGATGTTCAGCTGGCAGGCAGGGGGAGGGGCAGAGGGAGGGGCAGGGGGAGGGGGAGGGGAGGGGCAGAGGGAGGGGGAGGGGCCTACACACACACTGGCAAAGATTTTCAGCTGGCAGGCAGGGGGAGGGGGAGGGGCAGGGGGAGGGGCAGGGGGAGGGGCAGAGGGAGGGGGAGGGGCAGACGCTGGAATACGTTTCTGAGTGAGGGCTTTGCATAGGCGCTTTGTTGCGTTTTCTTTTGTGGGAAATGGCCGGAACGTAAAATAACGTTATTAACCGGTGCCCATGCTTTTAAAATAACGTTATTAACCGGTTCCAGAACAGTATGGATCACTTTTGTTCTTGGTTCTGGTTCTGTTCCTGTTCCCTAGTTCTTTTCCGGATTTCTGTTCTGTTCCCCTAACCGGTTCCAACCCCTGGATGCTAGTAGCATGTTAGCCCCAGAGACAGTCATGCTAAGTGATACACGCCCCGACCCAATGAGTCCTGTTGACTGACTGTAGCAGCTTGCAGGTTTTATACCTCAGAATGAACTTCAGTCTCGCTGAATCCATACCCCACGCCGGTCCTGTTGTGTAGACACCTTAGGAGAAATCTGTTTGGCGTGAGTGAGAAAGACGGGTAACATAATAATAATAATAATAATAATAATAATATGCCATTTAGCAGACGCTTTTATCCAAAGCGACTTACAGTCACATAACGTGGTCGAGGCAGACCACTTTAGAGGAAAAACAAACTTTGATCTCTGAGTTTTAGTGTCGGTGTTCTCTCCTCAGGCTCTGTGACGTCTGTTTACTCCCAGCCGTGGGAAGAACAGGCTCCGCTGTCCAGCCTCTCTCCCCCTCCTCCCCCTGCTCCACTTGTCCTCACCCCCCCTCACATCGCCCCGCCAAGGCCCTCGCCCAGGGGGCTGCGCAGACAGGTGAGCACACACACACACACACACACACACACACACACACACACACACACACACACACACACTTCATGCTTGGTCTACCACCAGAAAACTGTGGCAAATATTCCCCATTGTGTCCTCTCTGTGTTCCAGGTGTCTGTGACCCTAACATTCCCCATTGTGTCCTCTCTGTGTTCCAGGTGTCTGTGACCCTAACATTCCCCATTGTGTCCTCTCTGTGTTCCAGGTGTCTGTGACCCTAACATTCCCCATTGTGTCCTCTCTGTGTTCCAGGTGTCTGTGACCCTAACATTCCCCATTGTGTCCTCTCTGTGTTCCAGGTGGCTGTGACCCTAACATTCCCCATTGTGTCCTCTCTGTGTTCCAGCTGGCTGTGACCCTAACATTCCCCATTGTGTCCTCTCTGTGTTCCAGGTGTCTGTGACCCTAACATTCCCCATTGTGTCCTCTCTGTGTTCCAGGTGTCTGTGACCCTAACATTCCCCATTGTGTCCTCTCTGTGTTCCAGGTGTCTGTGACCCTAACATTCCCCATTGTGTCCTCTCTGTGTTCCAGGTGGCTGTGACCCTAACATTCCCCATTGTGTCCTCTCTGTGTTCCAGGTGTCTGTGACCCTAACATTCCCCATTGTGTCCTCTCTGTGTTCCAGGTGTCTGTGACCCTAACATTCCCCATTGTGTCCTCTCTGTGTTCCAGGTAGCTGTGAAGGTGGACTCAGTGGAGGTTCAGAGTGTTGACTCAGTAGAGAGACAGGACCCCCTCTCAACCCTCCCCCCTCTCCCCCTGTCTCTCCACCCGCCTCCCCCCCGGCCCCCCTCCCTGCTCTCCCCCTGCCCCCCCTCTCCCTCCTCCCTCTCGGACCCCGCCGACGAGGAGGTGTGTCACATCACCAGCTCTGCACGCCATTGGTGGGACAGACATGGAAGTGGGCGGTGTCACTCCCTCTCCCCCTACGCCTCCCCCGTCTCCCCCCCCTCCCTGAGGAGCCGAGGGAGTGCGCTCAGTCTGCTGGGGGCGGGCCTAAAAGGTCATGACCCGAGGAAGGGCTTCAGCGTAGACACACAGGGCTTCCTGGATAAACCCCGTTGTCCTGACGACCAGCGACGACACTCCACGGAGATCTGCCCGTCCCCTCCGGAGGACCCGCCGCTAGGGGAGGGGGCAGAGGTCAGAGGTCACGGGAAGAAGCGGATGAGCCCACCCTGCATCTCCATCCACCCCCCACGTGGCTCACCAGGCCGTGCGCCCCCGGAGGAGCCGCCGGCAGACTGCAACACGCTGCTGAGACGCAGGACCCCCTCCTACGACCTCGCCGACACACACACGCCGACACCTGCACACACGCTGACGCTTACGCCGACACATCACCGCACACCGACTAACACACACACACTCGCACAGACTCTCCCTCGCTCAGTAACACACACCCCGACACACACACTCACACACAGCCTGCCCCACACTCCCACTCTTATTCGTACACACACCCTACCTCATTCCCACACACACACCCCGTCCCACACACACACCCAGTCCCACACACACACCCCGTCCCACACACACACCCCGTCCCACACACACACCCCGTCCCACACACACACCCCGTCCCACACACACACCCAGTCCCACACACACACCCATCCCCTGAACTCCGACACTAGACCTTCCTCTCTCTACAGTGACTTCATGCCCCTCCCACAGTTCACCTTCGACCAACCAGAGCACATATACGTGAGTGGCATGTCCGCTGGCCTATCGAGCAATGACCCAGCCACAAGTCCCTCGCACTTTAACAGAGGGGCAGGGTTTAGCTCGATGAACAGGAGAACTGCCCAATGAGAGCAGAGCCTGGTACTGGTACGAGGAAGGGGATTCGTCAGAAAGCCTAAACCCGATCCAGAGGGTGTGGCCTGATCTGGACAGTGACCGGTTGGATGGAGAGAGAGAGAGAGA
>NW_028161263.1:0-13452 GCF_964263955.1 Coregonus lavaretus
TTCAAAAGGGGTGATGATATTAATAAATAGTAATTTCGATCCGAATGTGCAAATTGTCCAAATAGATACGCAAGGTAGATGGATTATTTTAAATATGTTATTGGACCATAAACAGATATGGCTCATTGACCTTTACGGACCAAATAATGACGATCCACAATTCTTTGACAATATATATAATAAATTATCAAGCCTGCAAGCAACTCAAGACAATATTATTATGGTGGGGGATTATAATACTGTTTTAAATAGCTCAATGGACCGAAAAGGAAATCACACCACAAACAATCACCCACATGCTCTTAAGGAAATTGTGAATGTCATGGATACATTAGAACTAGTAGATATATGGAGGCTTAAATATACTGATCTAATGAGATATACATGGCGGAGACTGAATCAAGCTAGTCGTCTTGACTTCTTTCTTATGTCATTCTCGTTGGCACCAAAAGTAAAAAAAAGTGTTGATAGGGGACAGAATGCGGTCGGACCATCATATAATAGGCATATACATTACTCTTACTGAATTTCCACGTGGGCGAGGATATTGGAAATTTAATCAAAGCCTATTGGATGATAATTTATTTATAATTAGAACAAAGGAATTTATAACTGACTTTTTCCAACATAACATAAGTACAGCGAATCCCCTTATTGTATGGGACACCTTTAAATGTGCCTTTAGAGGCCATGCAATTCAGTACTCATCTCGAAAACAAAAGCAATTTATGTCAAAAGAGTTTATACTAAGAAAGGAAATAGAAAGTCTAACAGAACAGATAGATGGCAATAAAAACTGTAACATAGAGGCTCAGAATAAATTAGAGGAAAAACAAAAAGAAATGGAGAAACTTATTCAAGAAAGATCAAGTGTAATATATTATAAAAATAAAGCAAACTGGATGGAATATGGGGAAAAATGCACAAAATTCTTTTTTAATCTTCAACATAGGAATGCTACCAAAAAGAACTTAATGAAACTGGTTACAATTGACGGAGTCACCCATAATTCACCAAATGATATTTTGAAGGAAGAAACAAAGTACTTTAAGCATATGTTTTCTTTTCAGTCGCCTCCATCTCCTCTAACTGAAGCTAATTGTAGAGATTTTTTTTCTATTGATAATGTCAAATTAACAGCCACACAGAAAGACTCATGTGAAGGTGAAATTACAGAGGAAGAACTTCTGGATGCAATTAAATACTTTAAGTCCGGGAAAACTCCAGGGTTGGATGGCATACCAGTCGAGGTATACCAAACCTTTTTTGATATACTAAGAGGACCGTTATTAGCATGGTTTAACCACTCCTATGTAAATGGTAGATTATCTGACACTCAAGAAGAAGGTCTGATCTCATTATTACTGAAACAGGATACAAGTGGAAAATATAAAGATCCAGTCCATTTACAAAATTGGAGGCCCCTTACACTTCAGTGTTGTGATGCAAAAATCCTAGCAAAATGTATAGCGCATAGAATTAAAAAGGTATTGTCGGATATTATTCATTCTAATCAGACAGGTTTTTTACATGGAAGATACATTGGAGATAATATAAGGCAAGTATTGGAAACAATAGAACACTATGGAAAATATGGGAAACCAGGCCTGCTATTCATAGCAGACTTCGAAAAGGCATTTGATAAAGTTCGACTGGGGTTTATATATAAATGCCTGGAGCATTTCAATTTTGGAGAATCTCTTATAAAATGGGTCAAAATCATGTATAGTAACCCTAGGTGTAAAATAGTAAATAATGGCTATTTCTCAGAAAGTTTTAAACTGTCAAGAGGAGTGAAACAAGGTTGTCCACTATCGGCATATCTATTTATTGTGGCCATCAAGATGTTAGCTATTAAAATCAGATCCAATAATAATATCAGAGGATTAGAAATACAGGGCTTAAAAACAAAGGTGTCATTGTACGCAGATTATTCATGTTTTCTTTTAGATCCACAACTAGAATCCCTCCACAGCCTCATAGAGGATCTAGATACATTTTCTAACCTCTCTGGATTACAACCAAATTATGACAAATGTACTATATTACGTATTGGATCACTAAAAAATACAATTTTTACATTACCATGTAGTTTACCAATAAAATGGTCTGATGGTGATGTGGATATACTCGGAATACCTATCCCAAAGGAAATAAATGATCTCACTTCAATAAATTTTAATAGAAAGTTAGCAAAAATAGATAAGATCTTACTACCATGGAAATGAAAATACCTGTCAATTTGTGGAAAAATCACCCTGATTAACTCTTTAGTGTTATCCCAGTTTACCTATTTGCTTATGGTCTTGCCTACACCTAGCAAACCGTTTTTTAAATTATATGAGCAAAAAATATTCAATTTTATTTGGAACGGCAAGCCAGACAAAATTAAAAGAGCATATTTATATAATGAATATGAATTCGGAGGACAGAAATTATTAAATATTAAAGCATTAGACCTATCACTAAAATCTTCAGTCATCCAAAAGTTATACTTAAATCCGAACTGGTTCTCAAGCAAATTAGTAAGATTGTCTCACCCAATGTTCAAGAAAGGCCTTTTTCCCTTTATTCAGATTACAACCTCTCACTTTCAGTTATTTGAAAAGGAAATAATCTCCCAAATGTCACTATTTCTAAAACAAGCCATAGAAAGTTGGTTGCAATTTCAATTTAATCCTCCAGAAACGACAGAACAAATAATGCAACAAATATTGTGGTTAAATTCAAATATACTAATTGACAAAAAACCTTTATTTTTTGACAGAATGTTTAAAAAAGGTATAATCTTCGTAAATGATATCATCGGTAGGACTGGTGGAGTTATGTCGCACATGCAGCTAACAAAAACATATGGAAATGTCTGCTCTACCCAAAATTACAACCAAATAATTGCAGCCTTACCGCAAAAGTGGAAGAGGAAAGTGGAAGGGGGAGAAAGTAAGGAACTTGTCTGTCGGCCTTGCATTAAAGAACATAATTGGTTAAGGAAAACTGTGATAAATAAAAAAGTATATCAGTTTCACTTAAGGACCAAAGGATTGACAGCCGTCCCATATAGATTGCAAAATAGTTGGGAAGAGATCTTTGACGTACCGATCCCATGGCATAGTGTTTATGAACTGACACGCAAAACGACACCGGATTCAAAAATTAGAATCTTTCAATTTAAATTATTATATAAAATTCTTGCTACCAATAGAATGTTATTTATATGGGGGATACAATCTTCCCAGCTCTGCAGATTTTGCTGTGAAGAGACAGAATCATTAGATCATTTGTTTTGGTTCTGTCCATTTGTAGCTTGTTTTTGGACACAGGTCCAGGAATGGCTAAAGGATTGCAATATTTACCTGGAACTAACCTTGCAGATAGCATTACTGGGTGATCTGAAAAGTCATAGTCAATCAATCAATAATATAATAATACTTTTAGCAAAAATGTTTATTTTTAATTCACAATCTGTAGAAGCAATGAGAATAGAAAGGTTCAGAACTTTTGTAAAACATCACAGTACGGTTGAAATATATATGGCAAATAGAAATCCTATATGGATGGTGTTAAGAGATAGATGGGAGGTATTGAATAGAGTTGAAGGATGGGACTAATAACAAATAACAACAAATAATAACAAAGATAGCTAATAATGTAAGCATACTGTGTCCATAATAAGTATATAGGTTGTATGTTGGGAGCTTTTGGGAAAGAGCACAGTTAGAAAGATATGGCATATAGAAGCAAACCGGATAGACATCATGAAAATGATCGGAGAGGTTGAGAGTTGAAGAAGTTCAGGAGCAAAAAATAAATTATATATATATATATATATATATAAATATATATATATATAATAGAATTATTGTAAAATTAACTCTGTCCATAAGGTGTAGATAGTAAGTATAGACCGGAAGTAGAGGCCTGGGCATTGTTGTTCAATAATTTACTCCAAGTATGGAAAGGATGGTGGGGTTGAAAAGTAATAAAGGGGAGTATATATATATAAAAATAAAAAAATAAAAATAAAATGTGGGGGATTGGAAGTGATGCAGACGATTGGAAGTGATGCAGACAATTACATTGATAGAAGATACAATCTATCTACAATATTAAGCTGATCCATTCCCCCCCCCAAAAAATAAAATTAAAAAATAAAATTAAAAATTAAAAAAATTAACCAGCTAACAAGACACACGCACACATATACACACACACAGAGTGGGCAATGACGTTAGTGTATGATGTTCACAGGTGGGTCTTTTATCTATCAGACAGGCAGAGGGCCGCTGTGTGTCTGTCTGTCTGTCTGTCTGTCTGTCTGTCTGTCTGTCTGGCTGTCTGTCTGGCTGGCTAGCTGTCTGTCTGTCTGTCTGTCTGTCTGTCTGTCTGTCTGTCTGTCTGTCTGTCTGCCTGTCTGCCTGTCTAGCTGGCTGTCTGGCTGGCTGTCTGGATGTCTAGCTGGATGTCTGTCTGTCTGTCTGTCTGTCTGGCTGTCTGTCTGTCTGTCTGGCTGGCTAGCTGTCTGTCTGTCTGTCTGTCTGGCTGTCTGTCTGTCTGTCTGTATGTCTGGCTATCTGGCTGTCTGTCTGGCTGGCTATCTGGCTGTCTGTCTGTCTGTCTGGCTGTCTAGCTGTCTGTCTGTATGTCTGTCTGGCTGTCTAGCTGTCTGTCTGTCTGGCTGTCTGTCTGTCTGTCTGTCTGTCTGTCTGTCTGTCTGTCTGGCTGGCTGTCTGGCTGACAGGCAGAGGGCCGCTGTGTGTCTGTCTGTCTGTCTGTCTGTCTGTCTGGCAGAGGGCCGCTGTGTGTCTGTCTGGCTGGCTGGCTGACAGGCAGAGGGCCGCTGTGTGTCTGTCTGTCTGTCTGGCTGTCTGTCTGTCTGGCTGACAGGCAGAGGGCCGCTGTGTGTCTGTCTGGCTGTCTGGCTGTCTGTCTGTCTGTCTGGCTGGCTGACAGGCAGAGGGCCGTTGTGTGCAGCTGTTTGTATTTGAGCTTTTCTTGCCATAATATGGACTTGGTATTTTACCAAATAGGGCTATCTTCTCTAATAAAGAAAAACCCTTGAATGAGTAGGTGTGTCCAAACTTTTGACTGGTAGTGTATGCCCTCACTCACTCTCTCCCTTACCGCTTATTTCCCTCCCCTCTTCTCTCTCTCTCTCTCTCTCTCTCTCTCTCTCTCTCTCTCTCTCTCTCTCTCTCTCTCTCTCTCTCTCTCTCTCTCTCTCTCTCTCTCTCTCTCTCTCTCTCTCTCTCTCTCTCTCTCTCTCTCTCTCTCTCTCTCTCTCTCTCTCTCTCTCTCTCTCTCTCTCTCTCTCTCTGCCCCCTAACACTCCCTCTGTTTTGAGTCTGACGCGAGGTGACAGGCAAAGCGCCTTGGTAAAGGCTGAGAGCCCATCCTCCTCCTCTCTTCCTCCTCTCTTTCCCTCTCTCTCTGGGCTGAGGGAGGAAAGGAGAGCCTCCCAGGAGACACACAGACAGAAAGAGAGACAACCCTTTAGACACACAGACAGAAAGACATGAGACAGAAAGACATGAGACAGAAAGACCTGAGACATACAGGACCCTTTCAGCATTCATCATTATTCATCACTCTGGTTTATCTCTCCTTACTCTCTCCTTTTATTCTCTTCCATTCATTTTTACCCCTCTGCCTTCTTTCTCTCTCTCTCTCTTTTCTCCTCTCTCGCTCCATATTTCCCCTCCAATTCCCCTCTCTCTCTCTGTTATCCTCTCAGGTAGTTCGAGCGGGTGTTAACACGGCTGAAATTGATTCAGCACGGGGACACTGAAGGCTGTGGGTCCACACAGCAGCACACAGCAACACCTTCTAACAAAGCACACAGATGCACACACCCACGAATGCACACACACACACACACCAATTTATATCTGTTCTACCCACCCCTCCATCCCTGTTCCACCCATCTCCATATCAGCAGCTGTGTCCAGGTCTGTCTGCCCTGTGGACCAGCAGCACCTGAGGCTCTGAGCCTATTAACCGGTGTGGAAACATTGCCGTTAGCTCACAGACAGCAGCCAGATACACACACATCAGTGTGTGTGTGTGTGTGTGTGTGTGTGTGTTTGTGTGTGTGTGTGTGTGTGTGTGCGTCGTACGACACACTCATATCACTGTATGAGGCAGATAAACTCCATCTGTTCAAACAGAGACTCCCACACACACTATTGTACTAGTGCAGTATTTCCTGCATGAAGTCTACAGTAGCACCATCATCTGCTACAATAACTGTAATGCGTTATGGCATAGACAGAGTAAAGGCTAACACTGAGGCCGTTTGTCAGCCATGTTGTCTTCCCCACGAGGATACATGGACAGATACAGCTTCACTGGTTCGGTGCAGATTAAACCTATTTTTGCTGTGATGTGACCGACATGTTGTCGTCGTAATGGTGCTGTCATGAATGAATACATTTGCTAAAATAACAGTGGTGTCCACAGACAGCCAGCCAGCCAGCCAGCCAGACAGACAGACAGCCAGACATCCAGCCAGACAGACAGCCAGACAGACAGCCAGACAGCCAGATAGCCAGCCAGACAGCCAGACAGACAGCCAGACAGACAGACAGACAGACAGACAGACAGACAGACAGACAGCCAGACAGACAGACAGACAGACAGACAGACAGACAGACAGACAGACAGACAGACAGACAGCGGCCCTCTGCCTGTCAGACAGACAGACAGCCAGACAGCCAGCCAGACAGACAGACAGACAGACAGACATCCAGACAGACAGACACCAGCCAGACAGACAGCTAGACAGCCTGACAGCCAGACAGCCAGACAGACAGCCAGCCAGACAGCTAGACAGCCAGCCAGACAGCCAGACAGCGGCCCTCTGCCTGTCAGCCAGACAGCCAGACAGCCAGACAGACAGACAGACAGACAGACAGACAGCCAGACAGCCAGCCAGCCAGACAGACAGCCAGCCAGCCAGACAGACAGACAGATAGACCGACAGACAGACAGACAGACAGACAGACAGACAGACAGACAGACAGACATCCAGACAGACAACCAGCCAGACAGACAGCTAGACAGCCAGACAGCTAGACAGCCAGCCAGACAGACAGCCAGCCAGACAGACAGCTAGACAGCCAGACAGCTAGACAGCCAGACAGTCAGCCAGACAGACAGACACACAGTGGCCCTCTGCCTGTCTGATAGATAAAAGACACACCTGTGAACATCATACACTAACGTCATTGCCCACTCTGTGTGTGATGTAGGGTGTGTGTGTGTGTATATGTGTGCGTGTGTCTTGTTAGCTGGTTAATTACCATGAAGCCCAATACTTGGCCAATCACCTGATTAATGAATGAGGATCAATGTCTGATCAGTCAATATGACCACGTTAACATGAAGACCTGATCAGTCAATCAATCATTTCAATTAATGATTGTTGATTATTAAAATTGAAAAATATAACTTAGCTTGAACAAATGAACAAATTCAGACTTTTTGGGAGCAGAGGCTGATGCTGGGCCTAACATCTATGGACTTTAAAATGAATATCCTTTCTTTCTTTCTTTCTTTCTTTCTTTCTTTCTTTCTTTCTTTCTTTCTTTCTTTCTTTCTTTCTTTCTTTCTTTCTTTCTTTCTTTCTTTCTTTCTTTCTTTCTTTTTATCTGATTATGAGCCAAACAAAAAGGAGACACCCCAACCATTTCCACTCCTTTGCCCCCTCACCCTCTACCCCCCTCACCACCCGTACCACCCTCTATCCCCATCACCACCCGTACCACCCGTACCACCCTCTATCCCCATCACCACCCGTACCACCCGTACCACCCTCTACCCCCCTCACCACCCGTACCACCCTCTACCCCCCTCACCACCCGTACCACCCTCTATCCCCATCACCACCCGTACCACCCTCTACCCCCCTCACCACCCGTACCACCCTCTACCCCCCTCACCACCCGTACCAGCCGTACCACCCTCTACCCCCCTCACCACCCTCTACCCCCCTCACCACCCTCTACCCCCCTCACCACCCGTACCACCTCTACCACCCTCTACCTCGCCCTGCTCCATGTCTCCATGTCTATGGCTGCATTTACACAGGCAGCCCAATTCTAACCTTTTTTTCCCACTAATTGGTCTTTTGACCAATCAGATCAGTTCCTTTTCCAATAATTAGGAAATATATTCGAATTTGGCAGCCTGTGTAAACACAGCCTAATAGATAATCATATTAGTATCCATCCTCTCCCTCGCTGTGAAACTCAAGACAACTCCCCAACCACTCAAAGGAAAAACCCATTTAAAATGCACCACAACAACACAACACAAGCCAGCCCCAGAGCAGGATAGCCAGCACCCAAGACCTCTGAAGCTGAGTAGTGTATTATACCTTATACAATATTATCATACAATATTATTTATTTTTTTACGTTTATTTGTCAGGGACCATGTACAAATCTCAGAAGAAATTCGATACATTCTACCGTTTATAGATGGACAGCTAATTTTCATCTCAAGTCCCATAATATTGTACATATTATTATCCATTATAATAGCCTAAGTGATTACTAAAGCTGGCAGTAGAGGGTTAGAGTCTCAAAGTTAATCAGTAACTCTTCCTACGATTGTGTATGTCCTTCCCTCTTGAGTCTAACCCCTTTGCTACAAATCACCTTGTCTTGCTAAGGCTACAGTGACCTGATGCTGCAGGGTTACATGGAGCGTGTGTGTGTGTGTGTGTGCGTGCGTGTGTGTGTGTGCGTGCGTGCGTGTGTGTGTGTGTGTGCGTGCGTGTGCGTGTGTGTGTGTGTGTGTGTGTGTGTGTGTGTGTGTGTGTGTGTGTGTGTGCGTGCGTGCGCGTGTGTGTGCGTGTGTGCGTGTGTGTGTGTGCGTGTGCGTGTGTGCGTGTGTGTGTGTGTGTGTGTGTGTGTGTGTGTGTGCGTGCGTGTGTGTGTGCGTGTGTGTGTGTGTGTGCGTGTGTGTGTGTGTGTGCGTGTGTGTGTGTGCGTGTGTGTGTGTGGCTTCTGTCACCCATGATCCTACAGCGAGGACAACACTCCTCCATATCAGACGGATGCAGCTACGGCAGCACTGGACTGACCTCAGGCTGCAGGGGAAACTCCCTGTTCTGGACTCTGTCTCCCATTCCATGTAACAGAATACTGCCATTGGCGAGGACATTATCCCCTTCACTGTTAAATCGAGGTTACAGGTTCTACCAACAATATATAATCTAGCAATCTGGTACCCAGCATACTATGAACCATTTTGTATTTTATATTAGTCAAATGTAATGGAGTCAGTTACACATGCTGTGAATGATTGCTGTTCATACAAGGACGTGTACTTTGCTAGATATGACCGCCTTGTTGACCTACTAGCTGGCCAGCAGCATAACACCCTGCATCCCACTGCTGGCTTGCCTCTGCAGCTAAGCAGGGCTGTTCCTGGTTGGTCCCTGGATGGGAGACCAGACACTGCTGGAAGGCCAGTAGGAGGGACTCTTTCCTCTGGTCTAAAAAAGTAGGCCAATTCCCCAAGGCAGTTATTGGGGACATGGGGGAGGCCAGAGGGAGGTGCTCGTTTGACTGTTACATGGAGCAGACCTTTGCTGACAAGCTAGTAGCACTGATATTTTGGCAGTCTCGGCCACATACATAGGCTTAAAGACCAAAGCAAAGCAATTGGCTAGGTACTGCTTTGTTTCAGCTGTTATGGGCAGCTGTTTTTATCTCAATATCAAATCATTTCTGGGTAACAATTAAGTACCTTACTGTGATTGTTTTTAATGAAAATTGTCAAAAATAAACAAAAATAGCTTGTCACCAGGCAGGCTAAAACTCCATCCCACCAAAACAGACTAGAATTTCAGACGGTCTTTTCAAACAGCTCTTACACTAAAAGGGAATTATCATAATTTTCACAATTTCACAGTATTATTCCAACCTCATAGCGTGGAAATATATATAAAACATAGGAAAATCATGTTTTTGAATGCACTGGGCCTTTAAGTGTCCATGCAGTCAAATACCTTTGAAATGTTTGAATCCTTCTTGAATATAACATGATTTGTGGATTAAAATAAAGTATTTAAAATGTGTGTGTGTGTGTGTGTCCCCTGATGAGCCTCCTCAGGTCAAAGGGCAGATGGGGAGTGATTAGGTTTGTGAGTCTTTGTCCTTCTCTGTGTGTGTGTGTGCATGTACGTGTGTGTGTGTGCGTGCATGCGTGTGTCTGTGCCTGTGCCTGTGTGCGTGTGTAATTTATAATCATATCATCAATTCATTTTCCATGTTTGATTGATAATAATTTCAATAATCAATATTTTTTCTTCTGCAAGAGCGGACTCTTCATAACCCCACAGTTATCTCTAATCAACATGATCCCACTCTATGGCGCTTCCGCTGCACTTTATCTAGAAAATCACATCTAGATTGGGTATTCATTGCTTGAACACATTAACAAGAGTCACACAGTATCTAACCTAACATTCAGCTTCTATAATGAGGGGCTTAGACTGCTATATAAGGGTATCATATATATAAATGAGGTTTCAATTGCCTGGAGCTGAGATCACAGCGTTGGAGATTTGATTATCTGAATTGAATTTCAAGGCGTTACCATATTCTATTCACTAAGATGCAGAGAAGCACACACAGGACCACGCATGCTGCTCACACACACACACACACACACACACACACACACACACACACACACACACACACACACACACACACACACGCATGCACACACGCACACACACACACACACACACACACACACATACACACACACACACACACACACACACACACACGCAGCCACACATACGAAGACACACCTGGTCATTGTGCATGTGGAGACGTTGCCTGCATGATTAATTCTAACTAATGAATAGAAACCTATTACTTCATACAATCAACAATCTGCATCAACAGCTAACACATACACACTGTTTGAGAAAATACACAATGTAGCCAATACACACAATATCTATTTCCACGCCACTGAAAGGGTTAGGTAAGAGCACATTATCCTTATATTTTTTTTGGTGCAATTTCACATGTGTTGAGCTTAAATTTCACACGTGAAACCATATTTTCACATGTATTAAATTTAGAGTTCACATGTTAACACCACCTTTTGGGAGAATAAGATATTTTCACCTCATATGAATTGCAGTTTCAGATGTGAAATTTGCTGTTTCACATGTTTAAAAAAATAACATATGAAAATCTCACTTTCACACGTGGAATTGCAAGTTCACATGAAATTCAATCAAGTGAAAATTGAATTTGCAGGTTCACATGTAAGAAAAATCCACGTGAAAAACATTCACGTGAAAACTACATATGAAGTTTCATATGTGAAAAACTTTTCACATTTGAACTTGCAATTCCACATGTGACAGTTTTTCACATAATGAAACTACAAATTAGGTTTTGCTTTGCTTGCGTTGCCTTTTTTTCCCAGTTTCAAGTGTTCAAGCACATTCAGTCCAGCAACATAACACCCTGCATCTCACTGTTGGCTTGCCTCTGAAGCTAAGCAGGGTTGGTCCTGGTCAGTCCCTGGATGGGAGACCAGATATAGCTGGAAGTGGTGAAAAATAAACATGTCAAACTTCACACGTGTCTGAAAACCATGCGTGAAGAAAAAATCACGTGAGTTGTTCACACACGTCTGATGTGATTCTTTCACGTGATTTGTTCACACATGTCTGAGGTGATTTATTTCATGTTTTATTTGTTAAAACCCCTATAAAACAATAATAATTTCTCTGAGCTTATGTGTACCGAAAGGTGCTTCCCCCGGCTACATATCATCTTATATTCCCAGCAGCCGCCCACACTACACACACACACACACACGCACATGCGTGCACACACACACACAGACACACACGCACACACACATGCGTGCACACACACACACAGACACACACGCACACACACAGAAAAGGACACAGACACGAAGGACATCAATAATACAAAAGCTAACACACAACCTCTTAGCATTCCATCACCATGCACCGTATCTGTCACTATATCACACTATCCTATCCCCAGCACCAATCTACACCAACCAACCTGCACAGACAACAACAGCATCCTTCTGCTCACAGACAGACAAACAGACGAGCACCAGTATTCATTACCGCTAACTGTGTCTGAAAGCCGTGCTGCAGTGCACTTATCATTCACCCCCCCCCCACACACACACACACTCTCTCTCTCACTCGCTCGCTCTCTCTCTCGCGCTCTCTTTCTCTGTGTGTGTGGTCTTGCTGAATGGTGAAGGCTGGTCTCCCCCTGCCGGTGAGTGTGTGTGTGTGTGAGCGTGTGTGTGTCTCCTTCACTGCAGCCGACCCTCCGCCGCTCGAGGAACAGCCCACCACACATATGGAGCAGTAGTCTCTCTCTATCTCTCTCTCTCTCTCTCACACACACACACACACACACACACACACACACACACACACACACACACACACACACACACACACACACACACACAAACAAACAGACTCACACACAGGAGAAGAGCCCTTCAATAATAAAGGCACCCCAGGCGTTCTGTCTGTAGAGAGCAGAGAATATCCTGATCCAAAACACACCCCTGAACAGCCTGGTCCAAAACACACCCCTGAACAGCCTGATCCAAAACACAGCCCTGAACAGATTGACCCAAAACACACCCCTGAACAGCCTGACCCAAAACACACCTCTGAATAGCCTGATCCAAAACACCCCTCTGAACAGCCTGATCCAGAACACACACCTGAACAGCCTGACCCAAAACACACCCCTGAACAGCCTGACCCAAAACACACCTCTGTCCTTGATGTTTAAAGGTCTGCACATCTAAAGAAACTGGAATTGGTAGAATGTGTCTGGTTAAAGAAAGTTTCAGAACAAAACCTTCTGTGCTATTACATCTTTCTCTTCCTCTTTCTTGCTCACTCTCTTTCCCTCCCTTTCTGTTACTCTCGTTCTCTCTCTCCCTTGTATTTCCTCTCTCCATCTCTCCTTCCTCCCTTCCCTCCTTCTTGCTTTCTCTCTCCATCCGTTCCCCTCTTCTTCCTTCCCACTTTCTTACTCTCTTTATTCCTCCCTTTCTCCTCCTCCTCTCCTCCCTCTCTCCTCCCTCTCTCCTCCTCCTCTCCTCCCTCTCTCCTCCTCCTCTCCTCCTCCTCTCCTCCCTCTCTCCTCCTCCTCTCCTCCCTCTCGCTTCCTCCTCTCCTCCTCCTCCTCTCCTCCCGCTCTACTCCTCATTCCTCCCCTCTCTTCCTACTCTCCTCCCTGTCTCCTCCTTCTCTCCTTTTCCTCTCCTCCCTGTCTCTTCCTCCTCTCCTAATCCTCTCCCCTCTCTCTCCTCCCCCTCCTCTCCTCCCTCTCTCCTCCCTCTCTCCTCCTCCTCTCCTCCCTCTCTCCTCCTCCTCTCCTCACTCTCTCCTCCTCTTCC
>NW_028161262.1:0-13123 GCF_964263955.1 Coregonus lavaretus
ATGTAGACATCAGGTCCGTTTTGGGATGCAGGGGACGCCAGGGTGGACAGGTCCGCCTGGTACTCCTCCCCCTCGGCATTCTCAAACTCCTACAGGACAGAGGTCAGACAGGCCATCAAGTTCAGTGTCTTTGAGCAAGGTGAGGTAAAGAATCCCTTAGCTTGATCACACATTTACATCATTTAGCAGACGCTCTTATCCAGAGCAACTTACAAATTGGTGTATTCAACTTATAATAGCCAGTGGGACAACCACCTTTTTTTATGGGGGGTGGGGGAAGAAGGATTACTTTATACTATTCCAGGTATTCCTTAAAGAGGTAGGGTTTCAAGTGTCTCCAGAAGGTGGTCAGTGACTCCGCTGTCCTGGCGTCGTGGGGGAGCTTGTTCCACCATTGGGGTGCCAGAGCATTGAATAGCTTTGACTGGGCTGAGCGGGAACTGTGCTTCCGTAGAGGTAGGGGGGCCAGCAGGCCAGAGGTGGATGAACGTAGTGCCCTCGTTTGGGTGTAGGGTCTGATCAGAGCCTGAAGGTAAGGAGGTGCCGTTCCCCTCACAGCTCCGTAGGCAAGCACCATGGTCTTGTAGTAGATGCGAGCCTCAACTGGAAGCCAGTGGAGTGTGCGGAGGAGCGGGGTGACATGAGAGAACTTGGGACGGTTGAACACCAGACGGGCTGCAGCGTTCTGGATAAGTTGAAGGGGTTTAATGGCACAGGCAGGGAGCCCAGCCAACAGCGAGTTGCAGTAATCCAGACGGGAGATGACAAGTGCTTGGATTAGGACCTGTGCCGCTTTCTGTGTAAGGTAGGGTCGTACTCTGCTAATGTTGTAGAGCATGAACCTGCAGGATCGGGTCACCACTTTGATGTTAGCGGAGAACGACAGGGTATTGTCCAGGGTCACGCCAAGGCACTCTGGGAGGAGGACACAATGGAGTTGTCAACCGTGATGGCGAGATCATGGAGCGGGCAGTCCTTCCCCGGGAGGAAGAGCAGCTCCGTCTTGCCAAGGAAGAGCAGCTCCGTTCAGCTTGAGGTGGTGATCCGACATCCACACTGATATGTCTGCCAGACATGCAAAGATGCGATTCGCCACCTGGTTATCAGAAGGGGGAAAGGAGAAAATTAATTGTGTGTCGTCTGCGTAGTAATGATAGGAGAGACCATGTGAGGATATGATAGAGCCAAGTGACTTGGTGTATAGAGTGAATAGGAGAGGGCCTAGAACTGAGCCCTGGGGGACACCAGTGGTGAGAACACGTGGTGCGGAGACAGATTCTCGCCACGCCACCTGGTAGGAGCGACCTGTCAGGTAGGAGTGAGCAGCGACGGAGATGCCCAACTCGGACAGGTCGCTCTACCCGGTGGCGTGGAGGATCTGATGGTTCACAGCATCAAAGGCAGCAGATAGGTCTAGAAGGATAAGAGCAGAGGAGAGAGAGTTAGCTTTAGCAGTGCGGAGAGCCTCCGTGACACAGAGAAGAGCAGTCTCAGTTGAATGACCAGTCTTGAAACCTGACTGGTTTGGATCAAGAAGGTAATTCTGAGAGAGATAGCAGGAGAGTTGTTGACATCGGAGGGATCGAGTGTAGGTTTTTTGAGGAGGGGTGCAACTCTCGCTCTCTTGAAGACGGAAGGGACATGGCCAGCGGTCAAGGATGAGCTGATGAGCAAGGTGAGGTAAGGGAGAAGGTCTCCGGAAATGGTCTGGAGAAGAGAGGAGGGGAGGGGATAGGGTCAAGCGGGCAGGTTGTTGGGCGGCCGGCCATCACAAGTCGCAAGATTTCATCTGGAGAGAGAGGGGAGAAAGATAGGGCAGTGTGAGCAGGACCAGCGGTGTCATTTGTGTTAATAAATGAGGATCGGATGTCGTCAACCTTCTTTTCAAAATGGTTGATGAAGTCATCCACAGAGAGGGATGAGGGAGGGGGAGGATGAGGGGGATTCAGCAGGGAGGAGAAGATGGCAAAGAGCTTCCTAGGGTTAGAGGCAGAGGCTTGACATTTAGAGTGGTAGAAAGTGGCTTTAGCAGCGGAAACAGAGGAAGAGAATGTAGAGAGGAGGGAGTGGAAAGATGACAGGTCCGCAGCGAGTCTAGTTTTCCTCCATTTCCGCTCGGCTGCCCGGAGCCCTCTTCTGTGAGCTCGCAATGAGTCATCAAGCCACGGAGCAGGAGGGGAGGACCGAGCCGGCCGGGAGGATAGGGGACATAGAGAGTCAAAAGATGCAGAAAGGGAGGAGAGGAGGGTTGAGGAGGCAGAATCAGGAGATCGGAGGGAGAAGGATTTAGCAGAGGGAAGTGATGATAGGATGGAAGAGGAGAGAGTAGCGGGAGAGAGAGAGCGAAGGTTGCGATGGCACATTACCATCGGAGTAGGGGCAGAGTGAGTAGTGTTGGAGGAGAGTAAGAGAGAAAAGGATACAATGTAGTGGTCGGAGACTTGGAGGGGAGTTGCAATGAGAGATCACATTACATTCACATTTCCGTCATTTAGCAGACGCTCTTATCCAGAGCGACTTACAATAGGTGCATTCACCTTATAGTCAGTGGGATACCACTTTATAATGTTTTTTTTTTTTTTTTTTTTTTTTTTTTGAGTAAAGGGGGGGGGGGGGGGGGGGGGGGGGTAGAAGATTACTTTATCCTATCCCAAGTATTCCTTAAAGAGGTGGGGTTTCAAATGTCTCCGGAAGGTGGTGAGTGACTCCGCTGTCCTGGCGTCGTGAGGGAGCTTGTTCCACCATTGGGGTGCCAGAAGAACTGCATCTAGTAAAGTTGAGGTCAAGTGTATTGCCTGCCTTGTGAGTAGGGGGGGGCGGTGAGAGGGTGAGGTCAAAAGAGGAAAGGAGTGGAAAGAAGAGGCAGAGAGAAATGAGTCAAAGGCAGACGTAGGGAGGTTAAAGTCACCCAGAACAGTGAGGGGTGAGCCATCCTCAGGAAAGGAACTTATCAAGGCGTCAACCTCATTGATGAACTCTCCAAGGGAACCTTTCAAAGTTATTGGAAAAACAAGATGATTTATATAGCAGTGATTCTGTGCAGTCCGACTAAAATGTAGTCGATAAAACGGACATAATAACCTTAAAAATTGTTTTCCCTGCAGTATACCAGAACCTAATCCAATCCTGGGAATCCATTTGTCCCCATAGCAGAGATCAATTGGTTGAGAGAGGAAATTAGGTCTTTACCAACCACAGGTCCTCTACACTGTACAAAACACCATGATTGTGAAACAATGAAAAGTAGTGCATCTAACCTGAGATCTGGTGGTGAGAGGGTGTTTGAATGGAAACCCCCGACTTCTGGGGTTTCTTGAGATCGATTGGAATTTTATACACATTTAGAAATTGACTAAAAAAACAACCAACATAAAAATGTACGCAATCATTTTAATGATTTGTTCATTTCATTTTTTTTCTCCAACTTAATGTTTCTCAAAATGTAAGTATATTTTATATGAGTCAAAACTGTTCGCTGCTCTTGCACCCCAATGGTGGAACAAGCTCCCTCACGACGCCAGGACAGCGGAGTCACTCACCACCTTCCGGAGACATTTGAAACCCCACCTCTTTAAGGAATACCTGGGATAGGATAAAGTAATCCTTCTACCCCCCCCCCCACACACAAAAATAAAGAAATTGTAAAGTGGTTATCCCACTGGCTATAAGGTGAATGCACCAATTTGTAAGTCACTCTGGATAAGAGCGTCTGCTAAATGACTAAAATGTGGGATTACTTTATCCTATCCCAGGTATTCCTTAAAGAGGTGGGGTTTCAAATGCCTCCGGAAGGTGGTGAGTGACTCCGCTGTCCTGGCGTCGTGAGGGAGCTTGTTCCACCATTGGGGTGCCAGAAGAACTGCATCTAGTAAAGTTGAGGTCAAGTGTATTGCCTGCCTTGTGAGTAGGGGGGGGCGGTGAGAGGGTGAGGTCAAAAGAGGAAAGGAGTGGAAAGAAGAGGCAGAGAGAAATGAGTCAAAGGCAGACGTAGGGAGGTTAAAGTCACCCAGAACAGTGAGGGGTGAGCCATCCTCAGGAAAGGAACTTATCAAGGCGTCAACCTCATTGATGAACTCTCCAAGGGAACCTTTCAAAGTTATTGGAAAAACAAGATGATTTATATAGCAGTGATTCTGTGCAGTCCGACTAAAATGTAGTCGATAAAACGGACATAATAACCTTAAAAATTGTTTTCCCTGCAGTATACCAGAACCTAATCCAATCCTGGGAATCCATTTGTCCCCATAGCAGAGATCAATTGGTTGAGAGAGGAAATTAGGTCTTTACCAACCACAGGTCCTCTACACTGTACAAAACACCATGATTGTGAAACAATGAAAAGTAGTGCATCTAACCTGAGATCTGGTGGTGAGAGGGTGTTTGAATGGAAACCCCCGACTTCTGGGGTTTCTTGAGATCGATTGGAATTTTATACACATTTAGAAATTGACTAAAAAAACAACCAACATAAAAATGTACGCAATCATTTTAATGATTTGTTCATTTCATTTTTTTTCTCCAACTTAATGTTTCTCAAAATGTAAGTATATTTTATATGAGTCAAAACTGTTCGCTGCTCTTGCACCCCAATGGTGGAACAAGCTCCCTCACGACGCCAGGACAGCGGAGTCACTCACCACCTTCCGGAGACATTTGAAACCCCACCTCTTTAAGGAATACCTGGGATAGGATAAAGTAATCCTTCTACCCCCCCCCCCACACACAAAAATAAAGAAATTGTAAAGTGGTTATCCCACTGGCTATAAGGTGAATGCACCAATTTGTAAGTCACTCTGGATAAGAGCGTCTGCTAAATGACTAAAATGTGGGATTACTTTATCCTATCCCAGGTATTCCTTAAAGAGGTGGGGTTTCAAATGCCTCCGGAAGGTGGTGAGTGACTCCGCTGTCCTGGCGTCGTGAGGGAGCTTGTTCCACCATTGGGGTGCCAGAGCAGCGAACAGTTTTGACTGGGAAATGCTATGCAATTGCGTGACAAACAGAGTGATGGCCTCTATTAAAAAGAGGAGGATCCAATCAGCTTTCTATAAGCTAGGCCTACTATATTTATTTCTCAACACTTCCAATATTAAGCACATTGCACAACAGGAGTATAGACTACTTCGGTGGCATGAAAATGAACCAAGGGAAAAGCGTCCTCCATTCGCTATTTAAGTGCATAGATGACATGTATTTTTTTCCCCCTGCACCTGTTTCGAGACATGTGCATGATAATGGTCCATTGTAAATCAAAACTAATTTCACACATACATTATTTAGTGTATGTAAAGACAAGATTAAATCAAGAATAGTCTGATGGGTGACAATATTAGCCTATCACCAGCTTGTGTGCAGTGAGGCAAGAAACAGAGCATAACTATTTTATTATTTATTGAAACAGAGCATAAGTATTTTTTTGCGACTTTTTCAAATCCTAGTCCTACACCTCATGTAGCCTATCCCATAGGCCTATACTGTATGTTTTGATAAGGTTTGTATCACAACTAAAGTGGCCATATAACTTCTCAAAATTAAGCACATGAATCCGCTTTACAACCGGTGTAGAGACTAACTGGCATGCATAGGCAACGCTTGAGTTTCAAGTATTGGGAAAATCATTTTCACCATAAAAATGCACCTTTATAATAAAGCATTACATGCATAATCGCATTTGTGGTCACTTTTGAGAATAGTGTTTTCCCGCTAATTGATTGCATTTTGGAACATTCACGCTTATAGCCTACTGCCGTGTGCTGTGCTTATAACGTGAAGAAATAGCCTAATAGTTTATCAACATTTTAAGATAAAAGTTCTGATCTGTTGCATCAGCTTCATTGCTTTTAAACGTTTTTGTTTTATGCGAGTGGATTAATTTGGGATGTATCGCATCCCACAACTGTCCCAGACCTATGTTTGGAATATTTATTTATCGCACAGAAGGAGAAGTTGACCAATAGAATAGGTCAACTTTTGTACTATGGGGGATAGTAGATTGACATAGGCTAGCGCTTTTGCTGTTCGTTAGGCCTACTAATCTTGCTGGCTGATGAAAAGTAAATGTGGACAGTTCTAACATCTTCAATACGCGCCTCGGAATTCGATAAGGACGTGCGCAGTTGCTTCCCCAATGTGTCTGTCTTCACTTGTAGCCTATTTCGGAGCTGAGATGCCTGTGAGAAGAACCTAATCATGTGACGGGCATTGGCTAATAAGAATTGAGATATCTGTGAGAGCCGTGTGAGTGAGAGGTGCTTCGGAACATGCAGCCGGGAGAAGGGAATTATAATTATTATATTCAGCCCAAGGGCACAACGGCCACTGGCCGCAAAAGGCATGGATTTTTTTAGGGGGCATTATGGCCACACTAGGGGGATGCTGCCATGAAATTTGAGGCATTATCAAGTGCTTGTCACTTGTGAATGAGAGACTGATTAAGTGTGTGCAGTCTGCGTAAGAAACAGAGCAGAGCTCATGCCTTTCATGAGACTTTATTCAAATCATCATTAGAGTCGCATCATTCAGCCTTAGAATGTATTAGAAATTAAAACATATAGCCTAACGATTGTATCACAACTAAAGTTACATAAATAACTCTAAATTAAGCATAAAGGAGGACCTGTTTCTTTGTTAACCGCTCAACACAGAATAGCCACATGTCCGCACTCCCTCAAATCGTTTGGAGAAAACATCCTTTCTATGTTCAATAGTATTCTTCATACTATAAAATAATATAAAATAATGCCACGGAATTCTAAGCAAATCTTGTCTGCTAAATGAACTAGTGTAGCCCACAGCCATATGGCATAGCCAGATCAGGGCCTAACATAAGGACAACTCAGAATATGCTATTCTGTTCTTCTGAAATAGACTACATTTTCTTCATACCATGTTTCTTTAGACCTGTCTAAAATAAATAATAGATTTATTGTGATGGTGTAGGCTATTTATTAGACATTTTTAAATGTAGATGTTCCAAAGGTCTGCATCAGTGGCTTGTAGGCTATGTGTGGAAGCCAGGAGATGCTAAATGTGTTTGTTAATTAACGGTCAATTACCGTGAGACAGGCAGTTATTTGCTTGACAATCACCGGCTGACAAAATTTAATGAACGCCACAGCCCTAATTGTGGGTAGTTCAACATTTTTAGACTTTAGAATTATTTTATACAATGTTATATCCATGTTTTGAAGAAAGAAAAGTATATTTATATATTAGTATTAAGCAGCTTGTTGTGCCATGATGCGTAGTGGATCATGATGCGGATATTTTAGAACCGTCAGGCAAAATTAAGTTAAATGATGAGACCAGATTCCCACATTTGTAACTTTGATTGTACAGTAGAAGCAAATTCAGTATCCTGCAATGCTTGTTGTAAATCCTCTAGTTAACACTGGTGGATTAAGCACTGTGCTCAACAATGCCTGTCAAAATGGGTAAAATGTTCAAATGATCAGATACATAAGTCAATGAAAATACTCTAGAAGAAGTGCTCTAATTCTGCACTAAACAGAAGTTGAAACATCAAAATACTATTTTTAACTGTTTCCCGTAGTGCTCCCAGTCCCTGGCAAGGTGTAATCTAAGCAGTGTTAATCAATCAACACACCCGTGTAATGTTTCAAAACATCTCGAAAATAATGTGTTTCAATACTCCTGCAAAGTGAAGGTTTTGTCTCCTTAACGTTGGTGGCAGCTCAGTTTCCACTAGTTTTGGTCTTCCAAAGCACTTTATTTTAATAGTGTACAGTAAGACATCAGATCCATTCTGAAGACTACCACACTAAGACAGATTGGATATTAAAGAGGAATTCGCTTGGAGAGATCTCCAAAGCTGTGAGTGTGTGAGTGTGTGAGAGTGTGAGAGAGTGAGAGAGAGATGGAAGGAAGAGACAGAGAGAGAGATGCAAGGGAGGAGAGAGAGGGAATTGGCAGGATTTGGATAGCGGATATCAGTGTAAAAGCTCCTCAGTTGTAAGGAGTTTAGTGGTGGGGTGGAAACTATGGAAAACTGTGACCCGCTTTAACCTCCTCCTGCACTCACTCCCCTGACTCCCCCCATCCTCCTCACCCCTCCTCACATCATGTCCCACGTGAAAACACACACACATATGCGGTCGCATGCACAGACAGACGCACGCACGCACACACACACACACACACACACACACACACACCCTCCCTCTGGTCTCCAGGTCCAGAGCTTCACACGGCCCTTCGCAACCCTCCAAACATATGTTTCAGGATCAGAGGGCTGGCGACACAGCCCTCTAACACGTACCCTTACAGAGATATTCACAGCTACAGAGTTCAAAATAACCATATCACATCTCTCTCCCACACATACAGCTACATAGATCTAACATAAACACGCAGCCCTCTCCCAGCTCTCCCAGCCCTCTCCCACATAGCTGCAAAGATCACGCAAGACAATATAAGATATATTTAGGCTTGCTTTGATTTCACTTTTTGCAGTGCACACAGGCGCGCACGTACGTGCGCACAGCACAGTGCTCTCACACATAAATAATACATATTTTATAGCGCTTTTCAAGGACTCAATTTCACTTCACAATTGTAGAAACAAGAAAACTTTAAACAAAAATGTAAACGAAACAACACTTACATGTAAACGATACATGTACAACTATTGTACTAAATCCAGTGGCGGCATCAAAGCACTCTCCGCTAAAAACACTACAAATGGAATCATTTCCATTACAACAAGCATTAGGACTCTTTCACAGAACTCATTCACAGCTAGAGTTCAGGCTACAACCTCTGCTAACATCCACATAACATCCATCTCCATCTGTTCTTACCTGAGCTCAAGTTCCATTGGGAAAGCCGGCATGTTGGTCACTCACACGACACAAGTTCACTTGTACCCTGTACCCGAATGTCTCAGCAGAACAAACAAGCTGAAAGCACCTGCAAACTCCCACTCCCTACTCCACCCCCCCAAGCTGAAAGAAACTCCACCCCCCTCCCACTCAAGCTGAAATAAACTCCACCCCCCCTCACACTCAAGCTGAAAGAAACTCCACCCCCCCCCCCCCCCCCACCCAAGCTGAAAGAAACTCCACCCCCCCTCCCACCCAAGCTGAAATAAACTCCACCCCCCCTCACACCCAAGCTGAAAGAAACTCCCACTCACCAACACACAACCTCCCCAGGGCCCCATGAAGGCCCAGCTGGTTTGAAGGGCATGCGGGTGGCGGTGCCAAACACAGGGACTACATTGAGACCAAGGTCCTGCAGCTGAGAGTGACTTTTCCAGCAGATAGCTGCTATCTAGCGCTCCAGTGAGACCAGAATGGTCTATCTCAATGTCACGGATGGAGAGAGAGAGAGGGAAAGAAGGATGGAGAGAAAGAGAGGGAATGAAGGATGGAGAGAAAGAGGGAGCGTTAAAGGGAGGAGAAGTGTCTCCCAGTCCAACAGGCAGTTCCTGTGCTCCTCCCGAGAGAAGGGAGGGAGAGAGACAGGAAAGAAAGAAAGTGGGAGGGGGCAATTGAGAAAACGAGAGAAATGGAGCCCCCACAAAAATTTAGACAAAAGGAGTGGGGGGGGAGGACATCACTCTCTCCCCCTCTTCTCTACTTCTCTCTCTTCTCCAGCCGGGGAACATGTGCAGGGCAGGCCTCTTCCCCACAATGATGTGCGAGCACACACACCCACACACACACAATAAATATTCTTAAAATCCCCTCTTCCTGCTCTGGGAGAGGCTGTATCTCATTCCAGAAGGAGGCCCTGGGGTCTGGGAAGTTGGATGCACTGTGGGCTCTGGGGTATGCCCTTCCTCACGCCCTCTCACCCCTTCCTCCCTCTCCTCTCCCTCTCCTCTCTTTCTCCCTCTCCTCTCCTCTCTTCTCCCTCTCCTCTCCTCTCCACACTTTCTCCCTCTTCCTCTCCTCTCCTCTCCTCAATTTCTCCCTCTCCTCTCCTCTCCTCTCCTCTCTTTCCCCAAACAATGCATGCAGAGCAGAATTAGGACTATACCCGCTAGTTATCAAGTTCCAGAAGAGAGCTGTTCAATTTTACCACCACCTAAAAGGACGAGATGCCCACATATTCCCCCAGAGGACAGCAACACAATTAGACCCAACCATACCATGGGAAAGCAAAAACTATTTGACACACTGGAAAGAATCAACCAAAAAACAGAGCAAACTGGAATGCTATCTGACCCTGAACAGAGAGCGTACAGTGGCAGAATACCTGACCACTGTGACTGACCCAAACTTAAGGCAAGCTTTGACTATGTACAGACTCAGCGAGCATAGCCTTGCTATTGAGAAAGGCCGCCGTAGGCAGACCTGGCTCTCAAGAGAAGACAGGCTATGTGCACACTGCCCACAAAATGAGGTGGAAACTGAGCTGCACTTCCTAACCTCCTGCCAAATGTATGACCATATTAGAGACACATATTTCCCTCAGATTACACAGATCCACAAAGAATTTGAAAACAAATCAAACATTGATAAACTCCCTTATCTACTGGGTGAAAAACCAGTGTGCCATCACAGCAGCAAGAGAAAAGGGCAACAAGTGAAGACAAACACCATTGGAAATACTACTAATATGTATCTGTTTATTTATCTTCCCCTACTATTCGTACTACAACTATTTGCACATTGTGAAAACACTGATAATATAACACTTGAAATGTCTATCTTTTTAAAACCTTTGAGTGCAATATTTACTGTTAATTTCTAACAATTTGTTGTTGATGTTGTTTTGTGTCTTTTCGCTTTTGTTTATTGTTTATTTCACTTGCTTTGGCAATGTAAACATGTTTCCCATGCCAATAAAGCCCCACTGAATTGAACTAAATTGAATTGAGAGACGGGGAGAGAGTGAGAGAAATTGAAGTTCTAAGACAGAAGAAATGAAAGACGAGCAATCATTGGTGATTAACAAGACTATCAGCCTTCCCCAGTGACAGATCCTTGACAGGCCTCAGGAATGACCTCCTTCCCCCGTTCTTCGCATGCTTTCTCTTATTGTGTTTTTCAAAGTCACTGTGGCATGAATCTGCCTTTGAAGCAGAGGGGGGAAACTGTAGGTGACTTGCATTATGTTAATGACACATTACTGGGGTATCAGTGTCTATGTTTCACTTTGAAACAATCCTCTGTGTACAGATGAATATAAAGTAGCCTGTAGAAATCACTGTATGGGAGAGGCTTTCTGTTTGTGAGACAGATGGGCATCATTGAAGATGTTCCTGCTGTTGTAACATGGTGTTCTGCTAACTGATGTAGTTACTATAAAACTCCTGTCTTTTATCGGAAGAGGGCAAGCCATTTCTGCATCACACACGCACGCACACACACACACACACACACACGCATGACGCACAAACACACGCATGATGCACACACACACACAGAGACACACATACACACGCACAGACATGCATGACGCACGCACACTCGCACGCACACACACAGACACACACACGCGCACGCACACACACACAGACACGCATGATGCACGCACGCACACACACACAGACGCACGCACACACACACACACACACACACAGACACACACGCACACACACAGACACACACACACGCACGCACACACACACCCCTACACAAACTCTTGCCCACAGTAGAAAAAGCATGAGACACATTCATTGAAAAGTTAATCGTTCTGCTCAAAAGGTCTCAAAGAACTCAACTCAACTCAACGTACCTCCTCAAGGTATCTGGGAGAGGTTCTCTGGAAGACACACACACAGTCTCTGGTTTTATCTGACAGCAGCGTAACATTTCAAACCATCTAAATGGACACTCTGTGTTTGTGTGCAAAGGCACTTCAAAATGGCACCAGAGAAAATGGTGCGGTGTGTGTGTGAGCCTCACCTTGAAGCCGATGTGCCCCTTCTTGCAGCAGAGGCAGGCCAGCATGAGGAAGACGAAGGTGAAGAGCCCAGAGAAGGAAACAGCCACCACCGCCAGAGACGACGGCCACGACAGTCCACTCAGCGGAGCGCCATCTGCAGGACAGACAGAGGAAGAGAGCCAATCAATATCTTTATTGACCCAGTTTGGAAATTTGTAGTCAGGGTTCTAACAATAAATAACAACATTAAAACAATAACAACCATACAACATACACTGAGTGTACAAAACATTAGAAACAACTTCCTAATATGGAGTTGCACCCCCCCTTTTGCCCTCAGAACAGCCACAATTCGTCGGGACATGGGCTCTACAAGGTGTCTCTACAAGCGTTGCACAGGATGCTGGTCCACGTTGACGCCAATGCATCCCACAGTTGTGTCAAGTTGGCTGGATGGACTTTGGGTGGTGGACCATTCTTGATACACACCAGTGGAGGCTGCTGAGGGGAGGACGGCTCATAATAATGGCTGAAATGGAGCTAATGGAATGGCACCAAACACAAGGAAACCATGTGTTTGATACCATTCCACATATTCAGCTCCAGCATTACCATCAGCCCGTCCGCCCCAATTAAGGTGCCACCAACCTCCTGTGATCCACACGGGAAACTGTTGACTGTGAAAACCCAGCATCATTGCAGTTCTTGACACAATCCGGTGCACCTGGCACCTACTACCATACCCCGTTCAAAGGCACTTAAATATTTTTGTCTTGCCCATTCGACCTCTGAATGGCACACATACACAATCCATGTCTCAATTGTCTCAAGGCTTAAAAATCCTTCTACAACCTGTCTCCTCCCCTTCATCTACACTGATTGAAGTGAATTGAACATCAATAAGGGATCATAGCTTTCACCTGGATTCACCTGGTCAGTCTGTCATGGAAAGAGCAGGTGTTGCTAATGTTTTGTACACTCAGTGAACGTACACATAAGATAAATAGTGAGATTGGTTACAGTCTTAAAATCATCAAATAGTAGCAGTCATTGTGCAGAAGAAGCCAGACAGAACTTCATGCTGCAAAGGCATTAGTATCTTCTTCTACTAAAGACATGCATTATGTTATTTAGCAGACGCTCTTATCCAGAGAAATTAAGGTTAAGTGCCTTGCTCATGGGCACATCGACAGAGTTTTCACCTAGTAAGCTTGGGGATTTGAACCAGCAACCTTTCGGTTACTCGCCCAACACTCTTAAACCGCAA